>NC_080834.1:0-300000 GCF_030435755.1 Ochotona princeps | reverse complement strand
ATGTGGATGAAACTGATGCTTCGGGAAACAGGGCAGCATGGCGATTGTTTGAAACCAACTTCATTGAAGTCTCACCTGAGAAACAGCTTCACGATGAAACCCGTTTCGCACGAAAAAGCAGTTTTGTCCCAAAGGGCGAAATAGCCATAGAATACATTATAGTGAAACAGAGCTTATGGTGCTTCTACTCAAAGCAATGCTCTAGCTACTCCTTTGAAAGGCAGACAACTCCACGTTCAGAGAGAACTTCAGCGCCAAAGCCATTTTCAGCTACGCTTATAAACCAAGCCTCTGGCTCCAGTTGCAGCACTAAGTACATGTTAGCTACACTGCCAAAACGCAGCATGTTGATGAAGCTTATACTCCGGATGACAGGGCAGAATCACGTTTGTTTGAAACCAACTTCATTGAAGTCTCACCTGAGAAACAGCTTCACGATGAAACCCATTTTGCACGAAAAAGCAGTTTTGTCCCAATGTGCGAAATAGTATAGAACACATTATAGTGAAACAGAGCCTATTCTGCTTCTAGTCAAGCAATGCTCTAGCTGCTCCTTTGAAAGGCAGCCAACTCCACGTTCAAAGAGAACTTCAGCGCCAAAGCCATTTTCAGCCACGCTTATACACCAAGCCTCTGGCTCCAGTTGCAGCACTAAGTACATGTTACCTAGAGTGACGCAACTCAGCATGTGGATGAAACTGATGCTCCGGATGACAGGGCAGCGTCGCGTTTGCTTGTAACCAACTTCATTGAAGTCTCACCTGAGAAACAGCTTCACGATGAAACCCGTTTCGCACGAAAAACCAGTGTTGTCCAAATGTGCGAAATAGCCATAGAACACATTATAGTGAAACAGAGCTTATTCTGCTTCTACTCAAAGCAATGCTCTAGCTGCTCGTTTGAAAGGCAGACAACTCCACGTTCAGAGAGAACTTCAGCGCCAATGCCATTTTCAGCTACGCTTATAAACCAAGCCTCTGGCTCCAGTTGCAGCACTAAGTACATGTTAGCTACAGTGACGCAATGCCGCATGTTGATGAAGCTTATACTCCGGATGACTGGGCAGAATCACGTTTGTTTGAAACCAACTTCATTAAAGTCTCTTCTCAGAAACAGCTTCACAATTAAACCCGTTTCGCACGAAAAGCAGTTTTGTCCCAATGTGCGAAATAGCCATGGAATACATTATAGTGAAACAGAGCTTATTTTGCTTCTACTCAAAGCAACGCTCTAGCTGCTCCTTTGAAAGGCAGACAACTCCACGTTCAGAGAGAACTTCAGCGCCAAAGCCATTTTCAGCTACGCTTATAAACCAAGCCTCTGGCTAGGGTTGCAGCACTAAGTACATGTTAGCTACAGTGCCAAAACGCAGCATGTGGATGAAGCTTATACTCCGGATGACAGGCCAGAATCACGTTTGTTTGAAACCAACTTCATTGAAGTCTCACCTGAGAAACAGCTTCACGATGAAACCCGTTTCGCACGAAAAAGCAGTTTTGTCCCAAAGGGCGAAATAGCCATAGAACACATTATAGTGAAACAGAGCTTATTTTGCTTCTAGTGAAAGCAATGCTCTAGCTGCTCCTTTGAAAGGCAGCCAACTCCACATTCAGAGATAACTTCAGCGCCAAAGCCATTTTCAGCTACGCTTATAAACCAAGCCTCTGGCTCCAGTTGCAGCACTAAGTACATGTTAGCTACACTGCCAAAACGCAGCATGTGGATGAAGCTTATACTCCGGATGACTGGGCAGGGCCGCGATTGTTTGAAACCAACTTCAATGAAGTCTCACCTGAGAAACAGCTTCACAATTAAACCCATTTTGCACGAAAAAGCAGTTTTGTCCCAATGTGCGAACTAGTATAGAACACATTATAGTGAAACAGAGCTTATTGTGCTTGCACTCAAAGCAATGCTCTAGCTGCTCCTTTGAAAGGCAGACAACTCCACTTTCAGAGAGAACTTCAGCGCCAATGCCATTTTCAGCCAAGCTTATACACCAAGCCTCTGGCTCCAGTTGCAGCACTAAGTACATGTTAGTTACAGTGCCAAAACGCAGCATGTTGATGACAGGGCAGAATCACGTTTGTTTGAAACCAACTTCATTGAAGTCTCACCTGAGAAACATCTTCACGATGAAACACGTTTCGCACGAAAAACCAGTTTTGTCCCAATGTGCGAAATAGCCATAGAACACATTATAGTGAAACAGAGCTTATGGTGCTTCTACTCAAAGCAATGCTCTAGCTACTCCTTTGAAAGGCAGACAACTCCACGTTCAGAGAGAACTTCAGCGCCAAAGCCATTTTCAGCTACGCTTATAAACCAAGCCTCTGGCTCCAGTTGCAGCACTAAGTACATGTTAGCTACAGTGCCAAAACGCAGCATGTGGATGAAGCTTATACTCCGGATGACTGGGCAGGGCCGCGATTGTTTGAAACCAACTTCAATGAAGTCTCACCTGACAAACAGCTTCACGATTAAACCCATTTCGCACGAAAAAGCAGTTTTGTCCCAATGTGTGAAATAGTATAGAACACATTATACTGAAACAGAGCTTATTTTGCTTCTAGTAAAGCAATGCTCTAGCTGCTCCTTTGAAAGACAGACAACTCCACGTTCAGAGAGAACTTCAGCGCCAATGCCATTTTCAGCCAAGCTTATACACCAAGCCTCTGGCTCCAGTTGCAGCACTAAGTACATGTTAGCTACAGTGCCAAAACGCAGCATGTTGATGACAGGGCAGAATCACGTTTGTTTGAAACCAACTTCATTGAAGTCTCACCTGAGAAACATCTTCACGATGAAACCCGTTTCGCACGAAAAACCAGTTTTGTCCCAATGTGCGAAATAGCCATAGAACACATTATAGTGAAACAGAGCTTATTGTGCTTCTACTGAAAGCAATGGCGTAGCTGCTCCTTTGAATGGTAGCCAATTCCAGGTTCAGAGAGAACTTCAGCGCCAAAGCCATTTTCAGCTACGCTTATAAACCAAGTCTCTGGCTCCAGTTGCAGCACTAAGTACATGTTAGCTACACTGCCAAAACGCAGCATGTGGATGAAGCTTATACTCCGGATGACTGGGCAGCATCGCGTTTGTTTGAAACCAACTTCATTGAAGTCTCACCTGAGAAACATCTTCACGATGAAACCCGTTTCGCACGAAAAGCAGTTTTGTCCCAATGTGCGAAATAGCCATAGAACACATTATAGTGAAACAGAGCTTATTCTGCTTCTATAAAGCAATGCTCTAGCTGCTCCTTTGAAAGGCAGACAACTCCACGTTCAGAGAGAACTTCAGCGCCAATGGGATTTTCAGCCAAGCTTATAAACCAAGCCTCTGGCTCCAGTTGCAGCACTAAGTACATGTTAGCTACAGTGACACAATGCAGCATGTTGATGACAGGGCAGAATCACGTTTGTTTGAAACCAACTTCATTGAAGTCTCACCTGAGAAACAGCTTCACAATTAAACCCATTTCGCACAAAAAAGCAGTTTTGTCCCAATGTGCGAAATAGCCATAGAACAAATTATAGTGAAACAGAGCTTATTTTGCTTCTAGTCAAGCAATGCTCTAGCTGCTCCTTTGAAAGGCAGACAACTCCACGTTCAGAGAGAACTTCAGCGCCAAAGCCATTTTCAGCCACGCTTATACACCAAGCCTCTGGCTCCAGTTGCAGCACTAAGTACATGTTAGCTAGAGTGACGCAACTCAGCATGTGGATGAAACTGATGCTTCGGGAAACAGGGCAGCATGGCGATTGTTTGAAACCAACTTCATTGAAGTCTCACCTGAGAAACAGCTTCACGATGAAACCCGTTTCGCACGAAAAAGCAGTTTTGTCCCAAAGGGCGAAATAGCCATAGAATACATTATAGTGAAACAGAGCTTATGGTGCTTCTACTCAAAGCAATGCTCTAGCTACTCCTTTGAAAGGCAGACAACTCCACGTTCAGAGAGAACTTCAGCGCCAATGCCATTTTCAGCTACGCTTATACACCAAGCCTCTGGCTCCAGTTGCAGCACTAAGTACATGTTAGCTACAGTGCCAAAACGCAGCATGTTGATGAAGCTTATACTCCGGATGACAGGGCAGAATCACGTTTGTTTGAAACCAACTTCATTGAAGTCTCACCTGAGAAACAGCTTCACGATGAAACCCATTTTGCACGAAAAAGCAGTTTTGTCCCAATGTGCGAAATAGCTATAGAACACATTATAGTGAAACAGAGCCTATTCTGCTTCTAGTCAAGCAATGGCGTAGCTGCTCCTTTGAAAGGCAGCCAACTCCACGTTCAAAGAGAACTTCAGCGCCAAAGCCATTTTCAGCCACGCTTATACACCAAGCCTCTGGCTCCAGTTGCAGCACTAAGTACATGTTACCTAGAGTGACGCAACTCAGCATGTGGATGAAACAGATGCTCCAGATGACAGGGCAGCGTCGCGTTTGTTTGTAACCAACTTCATTGAAGTCTCACCTGAGAAACAGCTTCACGATGAAACCCGTTTCGCACGAAAAACCAGTTTTGTCCCAATGTGCGAAATAGCCATAGAATACATTATAGTGAAACAGAGCTTTTGGTGCTTCTACTCAAAGCAACGCTCTAGCTGCTCCTTTGAAAGGCAGACAACTCCACGTTCAGAGAGAACTTCAGCGCCAATGCCATTTTCAGCTACGCTTATAAACCAAGCCTCTGGCTCCAGTTGCAGCACTAAGTACATGTTAGCTACAGTGACGCAATGCCGCATGTTGATGAAGCTTATACTCCGGATGACTGGGCAGAATCACATTTGTTTGAAACCAACTTCATTAAAGTCTCTTCTGAGAAACAGCTTCACAATTAAACCCGTTTCGCACGAAAAGCAGTTTTGTCCCAATGTGCGAAATAGAAATGGAATACATTATAGTGAAACAGAGCTTATTTTGCTTCTACTCAAAGCAACGCTCTAGCTGCTCCTTTGAAAGGCAGACAACTCCACGTTCAGAGAGAACTTCAGCGCCAAAGCCATTTTCAGCTACGCTTATAAACCAAGCCTCTGGCTAGGGTTGCAGCACTAAGTACATGTTAGCTACACTGCCAAAACGCAGCATGTTGATGAAGCTTATACTCCGGATGACAGGGCAGAATCACGTTTGTTTGAAACCAACTTCAATGAAGTCTCACCTGAGAAACAGCTTCACAATTAAACCCATTTCGCACGAAAAAGCAGTTTTGTCCCAATGTGCGAAATAGTATAGAACACATTATACTGAAACAGAGCTTATTTTGCTTCTAGTAAAGCAATGCTCTAGCTGCTCCTTTGAAAGGCAGACAACTCCACGTTCAGAGAGAACTTCAGCGCCAATGCCATTTTCAGCCAAGCTTATACACCAAGCCTCTGGCTCCAGTTGCAGCACTAAGTACATGTTAGCTACAGTGCCAAAACGCAGCATGTTGATGACAGGGCAGAATCACGTTTGTTTGAAACCAACTTCATTGAAGTCTCACCTGAGAAACATCTTCACGATGAAACCCGTTTCGCACGAAAAACCAGTTTTGTCCCAATGTGCGAAATAGCCATAGAACACATTATAGTGAAACAGAGCTTATTGTGCTTCTACTGAAAGCAATGGCGTAGCTGCTCCTTTGAATGGTAGCCAATTCCAGGTTCAGAGAGAACTTCAGCGCCAAAGCCATTTTCAGCTACGCTTATAAACCAAGTCTCTGGCTCCAGTTGCAGCACTAAGTACATGTTAGCTACACTGCCAAAACGCAGCATGTGGATGAAGCTTATACTCCGGATGACTGGGCAGCATCGCGTTTGTTTGAAACCAACTTCATTGAAGTCTCACCTGAGAAACATCTTCACGATGAAACCCGTTTCGCACGAAAAGCAGTTTTGTCCCAATGTGCGAAATAGCCATAGAACACATTATAGTGAAACAGAGCTTATTCTGCTTCTATAAAGCAATGCTCTAGCTGCTCCTTTGAAAGGCAGACAACTCCACGTTCAGAGAGAACTTCAGCGCCAATGCCATTTTCAGCCAAGCTTATAAACCAAGCCTCTGGCTCCAGTTGCAGCACTAAGTACATGTTAGCTACAGTGACACAATGCAGCATGTTGATGACAAGGCAGAATCACGTTTGTTTGAAACCAACTTCATTGAAGTCTCACCTGAGAAACAGCTTCACAATTAAACCCATTTCGCACAAAAAAGCAGTTTTGTCCCAATGTGCGAAATAGCCATAGAACAAATTATAGTGAAACAGAGCTTATTTTGCTTCTAGTCAAGCAATGCTCTAGCTGCTCCTTTGAAAGGCAGACAACTCCACGTTCAGAGAGAACTTCAGCGCCAAAGCCATTTTCAGCCACGCTTATACACCAAGCCTCTGGCTCCAGTTGCAGCACTAAGTACATGTTAGCTAGAGTGACGCAACTCAGCATGTGGATGAAACTGATGCTTCGGGAAACAGGGCAGCATGGCGATTGTTTGAAACCAACTTCATTGAAGTCTCACCTGAGAAACAGCTTCACGATGAAACCCGTTTCGCACGAAAAAGCAGTTTTGTCCCAAAGGGCGAAATAGCCATAGAATACATTATAGTGAAACAGAGCTTATGGTGCTTCTACTCAAAGCAATGCTCTAGCTACTCCTTTGAAAGGCAGACAACTCCACGTTCAGAGAGAACTTCAGCGCCAAAGCCATTTTCAGCTACGCTTATAAACCAAGCCTCTGGCTCCAGTTGCAGCACTAAGTACATGTTAGCTACACTGCCAAAACGCAGCATGTTGATGAAGCTTATACTCCGGATGACAGGGCAGAATCACGTTTGTTTGAAACCAACTTCATTGAAGTCTCACCTGAGAAACAGCTTCACGATGAAACCCATTTTGCACGAAAAAGCAGTTTTGTCCCAATGTGCGAAATAGTATAGAACACATTATAGTGAAACAGAGCCTATTCTGCTTCTAGTCAAGCAATGCTCTAGCTGCTCCTTTGAAAGGCAGCCAACTCCACGTTCAAAGAGAACTTCAGCGCCAAAGCCATTTTCAGCCACGCTTATACACCAAGCCTCTGGCTCCAGTTGCAGCACTAAGTACATGTTACCTAGAGTGACGCAACTCAGCATGTGGATGAAACTGATGCTCCAGATGACAGGGCAGCGTCGCGTTTGTTTGTAACCAACTTCATTGAAGTCTCACCTGAGAAACAGCTTCACGATGAAACCCGTTTCGCACGAAAAACCAGTTTTGTCCCAATGTGCGAAATAGCCATAGAATACATTATAGTGAAACAGAGCTTATGGTGCTTCTACTCAAAGCAACGCTCTAGCTGCTCCTTTGAAAGGCAGACAACTCCACGTTCAGAGAGAACTTCAGCGCCAATGCCATTTTCAGCTACGCTTATAAACCAAGCCTCTGGCTCCAGTTGCAGCACTAAGTACATGTTAGCTACAGTGACGCAATGCCGCATGTTGATGAAGCTTATACTCCGGATGACTATGCAGAATCACGTTTGTTTGAAACCAACTTCATTAAAGTCTCTTCTGAGAAACAGCTTCACAATTAAACCCGTTTCGCACGAAAAGCAGTTTTGTCCCAATGTGCGAAATAGCCATGGAATACATTATAGTGAAACAGAGCTTATTTTGCTTCTACTCAAAGCAACGCTCTAGCTGCTCCTTTGAAAGGCAGCCAACTCCACGTTCAGAGAGAACTTCAGCGCCAAAGCCATTTTCAGCTACGCTTATACACCAAGCCTCTGGCTCCAGTTGCAGCACTAAGTACATGTTAGCTAGAGTGACGCAACTCAGCATGTGGATGAAACTGATGCTCCGGATGACAGGGCAGCGTCGCGTTTGTTTGTAACCAACTTCATTGAAGTCTCTTCTGAGAAACAGCTTCACAATGAAACCCGTTTCGCACGAAAAACCAGTTTTGTCCAAATGTGCGAAATAGCCATAGAACACATTATAGTGAAACAGAGCTTATTCTGCTTCTAGTAAAGCAATGCTCTAGCTGCTCCTTTGAAAGGCAGACAACTCCACGTTCAGAGAGAACTTCAGCGCCAATACCATTTTCAGCCAAGCTTATACACCAAGCCTCTGGCTCCAGTTGCAGCACTAAGTACATGTTAGCTACAGTGCCAAAACGCAGCATGTTGATGACAGGGCAGAATCACGTTTGTTTGAAACCAACTTCGTTGAAGTCTCACCTGAGAAACATCTTCACGATGAAACCCGTTTCGCACGAAAAACCAGTTTTGTCCCAATGTGCGAAATAGCCATAGAACACATTATAGTGAAACAGAGCTTATTGTGCTTCTACTGAAAGCAATGGCGTAGCTGCTCCTTTGAATGGTAGCCAATTCCAGGTTCAGAGAGAACTTCAGCGCCAAAGCCATTTTCAGCTACGCTTATAAACCAAGTCTCTGGCTCCAGTTGCAGCACTAAGTACATGTTAGCTAGAGTGCCAAAACGCAGCATGTGGATGAAGCTTATACTCCGGATGACTGGGCAGCATCGCGTTTGTTTGAAACCAACTTCATTGAAGTCTCACCTGAGAAACATCTTCACGATGAAACCCGTTTCGCACGAAAAGCAGTTTTGTCCCAATGTGCGAAATAGCCATAGAACACATTATAGTGAAACAGAGCTTATTCTGCTTCTATAAAGCAACGCTCTAGCTGCTCCTTTGAAAGGCAGACAACTCCACGTTCAGAGAGAACTTCAGCGCCAATGCCATTTTCAGCCAAGCTTATAAACCAAGCCTCTGGCTCCAGTTGCAGCACTAAGTACATGTTAGCTACAGTGCCAAAACGCAGCATGTTGATGACAGGGCAGAATCACGTTTGTTTGAAACCAACTTCATTGAAGTCTCACCTGAGAAACAGCTTCACAATTAAACCCATTTCGCACAAAAAAGCAGTTTTGTCCCAATGTGCAAAATAGCCATAGAACAAATTATAGTGAAACAGAGCTTATTTTGCTTCTAGTCAAGCAATGCTCTAGCTGCTCCTTTGAAAGGCAGACAACTCCAGGTTCAGAGAGAACTTCAGCGCCAAAGCCATTTTCAGCTACGCTTATACACCAAGCCTCTGGCTCCAGTTGCAGCACTAAGTACATGTTAGCTAGAGTGACGCAACTCAGCATGTGGATGAAACTGATGCTTCGGGAAACAGGGCAGCATGGCGATTGTTTGAAACCAACTTCATTGAAGTCTCACCTGAGAAACAGCTTCACGATGAAACCCGTTTCACACGAAAAAGCAGTTTTGTCCCAAAGGGCGAAATAGCCATAGAATACATTATAGTGAAACAGAGCTTATGGTGCTTCTACTCAAAGCAATGCTCTAGCTACTCCTTTGAAAGGCAGACAACTCCACGTTCAGAGAGAACTTCAGCGCCAAAGCCATTTTCAGCTACGCTTATAAACCAAGCCTCTGGCTAGGGTTGCAGCACTAAGTACATGTTAGCTACACTGCCAAAACGCAGCATGTTGATGAAGCTTATACTCCGGATGACAGGGCAGAATCACGTTTGTTTGAAACCAACTTCATTGAAGTCTCACCTGAGAAACATCTTCACGATGAAACACGTTTCGCACGAAAAACCAGTTTTGTCCCAATGTGCGAAATAGCCATAGAACACATTATAGTGAAACAGAGCTTATTGTGCTTCTACTGAAAGCAATGGCGTAGCTGCTCCTTTGAATGGTAGCCAATTCCAGGTTCAGAGAGAACTTCAGCGCCAAAGCCATTTTCAGCCACGCTTATAAACCAAGTCTCTGGCTCCAGTTGCAGCACTAAGTACATGTTAGCTACACTGCCAAAACGCAGCATGTGGATGAAGCTTATACTCCGGATGACTGGGCAGCATCGCGTTTGTTTGAAACCAACTTCATTGAAGTCTCTTTTGAGAAACAGCTTCACGATGAAACCCGTTTCGCACGAAAAACCAGTTTTGTCCAAATGTGCGAAATAGCCATAGAACACATTATAGTGAAACAGAGCTTATTCTGCTTCTAGTAAAGCAATGCTCTAGCTGCTCCTTTGAAAGGCAGACAACTCCACGTTCAGAGAGAACTTCAGCGCCAATGCCATTTTCAGCTATGCTTATAAACCAAGCCTCTGGCTCCAGTTGCAGCACTAAGTACATGTTAGCTAGAGTGACGCAACTCAGCATGTTGATGAAGCTTATACTCCGGATGACAGGCCAGAATCACGTTTGTTTGAAACCAACTTCATTGAAGTCTCACCTGAGAAACAGCTTCACGATGAAACCCGTTTCGCACGAAAAAGCAGTTTTGTCCCAAAGGGCGAAATAGCCATAGAATACATTATAGTGAAACAGAGCTTATGGTGCTTCTACTCAAAGCAATGCTCTAGTTACTCCTTTGAAAGGCAGACAACTCCACGTTCAGAGAGAACTTCAGCGCCAAAGCCATTTTCAGCTACGCTTATAAACCAAGCCTCTGGCTCCAGTTGCAGCACTAAGTACATGTTAGCTACAGTGCCAAAACGCAGCATGTTGATGAAGCTTATACTCCGGATGACTGGGCAGGGCCGCGATTGTTTGAAACCAACTTCAATGAAGTCTCACCTGAGAAACAGCTTCACAATTAAACCCATTTCGCACGAAAAAGCAGTTTTGTCCCAATGTGCGAAATAGTATAGAACACATTATACTGAAACAGAGCTTATTTTGCTTCTAGTAAAGCAATGCTCTAGCTGCTCCTTTGAAAGGCAGACAACTCCACGTTCAGAGAGAACTTCAGCGCCAATGCCATTTTCAGCCAAGCTTATACACCAAGCCTCTGGCTCCAGTTGCAGCACTAAGTACATGTTAGCTACAGTGCCAAAACGCAGCATGTTGATGACAGGGCAGAATCACGTTTGTTTGAAACCAACTTCATTGAAGTCTCACCTGAGAAACATCTTCACGATGAAACCCGTTTCGCACGAAAAACCAGTTTTGTCCCAATGTGCGAAATAGCCATAGAACACATTATAGTGAAACAGAGCTTATTGTGCTTCTACTGAAAGCAATGGCGTAGCTGCTCCTTTGAATGGTAGCCAATTCCAGGTTCAGAGAGAACTTCAGCGCCAAAGCCATTTTCAGCTACGCTTATAAACCAAGTCTCTGGCTCCAGTTGCAGCACTAAGTACATGTTAGCTACACTGCCAAAACGCAGCATGTGGATGAAGCTTATACTCCGGATGACTGGGCAGCATCGCGTTTGTTTGAAACCAACTTCATTGAAGTCTCACCTGAGAAACATCTTCACGATGAAACCCGTTTCGCACGAAAAGCAGTTTTGTCCCAATGTGCGAAATAGCCATAGAACACATTATAGTGAAACAGAGCTTATTCTGCTTCTATAAAGCAATGCTCTAGCTGCTCCTTTGAAAGGCAGACAACTCCACGTTCAGAGAGAACTTCAGCGCCAATGCCATTTTCAGCCAAGCTTATAAACCAAGCCTCTGGCTCCAGTTGCAGCACTAAGTACATGTTAGCTACAGTGCCAAAACGCAGCATGTTGATGACAGGGCAGAATCACGTTTGTTTGAAACCAACTTCATTGAAGTCTCACCTGAGAAACAGCTTCACAATTAAACCCATTTCGCACAAAAAAGCAGTTTTGTCCGAATGTGCGAAATAGCCATAGAACAAATTATAGTGAAACAGAGCTTATTTTGCTTCTAGTCAAGCAATGCTCTAGCTGCTCCTTTGAAAGGCAGACAACTCCACGTTCAGAGAGAACTTCAGCGCCAAAGCCATTTTCAGCCACGCTTATACACCAAGCCTCTGGCTCCAGTTGCAGCACTAAGTACATGTTAGCTAGAGTGACGCAACTCAGCATGTGGATGAAACTGATGCTTCGGGAAACAGGGCAGCATGGCGATTGTTTGAAACCAACTTCATTGAAGTCTCACCTGAGAAACAGCTTCACGATGAAACCCGTTTCGCACGAAAAAGCAGTTTTGTCCCAAAGGGCGAAATAGCCATAGAACACATTATAGTGAAACAGAGCTTATGGTGCTTCTACTCAAAGCAATGCTCTAGCTACTCCTTTGAAAGGCAGACAACTCCACGTTCAGAGAGAACTTCAGCGCCAAAGCCATTTTCAGCTACGCTTATAAACCAAGCCTCTGGCTCCAGTTGCAGCACTAAGTACATGTTAGCTACACTGCCAAAACGCAGCATGTTGATGAAGCTTATACTCCGGATGACAGGGCAGAATCACGTTTGTTTGAAACCAACTTCATTGAAGTCTCACCTGAGAAACAGCTTCACGATGAAACCCATTTTGCACGAAAAAGCAGTTTTGTCCCAATGTGCGAAATAGTATAGAACACATTATAGTGAAACAGAGCCTATTCTGCTTCTAGTCAAGCAATGCTCTAGCTGCTCCTTTGAAAGGCAGCCAACTCCACGTTCAAAGAGAACTTCAGCGCCAAAGCCATTTTCAGCCACGCTTATACACCAAGCCTCTGGCTCCAGTTGCAGCACTAATACATGTTACCTAGAGTGACGCAACTCAGCATGTGGATGAAACTGATGCTCCAGATGACAGGGCAGCGTCGCGTTTGTTTGTAACCAACTTCATTGAAGTCTCACCTGAGAAACAGCTTCACGATGAAACCCGTTTCGCACGAAAAACCAGTTTTGTCCCAATGTGCGAAATAGCCATAGAATACATTATAGTGAAACAGAGCTTTTGGTGCTTCTACTCAAAGCAACGCTCTAGCTGCTCCTTTGAAAGGCAGACAACTCCACGTTCAGAGAGAACTTCAGCGCCAATGCCATTTTCAGCTACGCTTATAAACCAAGCCTCTGGCTCCAGTTGCAGCACTAAGTACATGTTAGCTACAGTGACGCAATGCCGCATGTTGATGAAGCTTATACTCCGGATGACTATGCAGAATCACGTTTGTTTGAAACCAACTTCATTAAAGTCTCTTCTGAGAAACAGCTTCACAATTAAACCCGTTTCGCACGAAAAGCAGTTTTGTCCCAATGTGCGAAATAGCCATGGAATACATTATAGTGAAACAGAGCTTATTTTGCTTCTACTCAAAGCAACGCTCTAGCTGCTCCTTTGAAAGGCAGCCAACTCCACGTTCAGAGAGAACTTCAGCGCCAAAGCCATTTTCAGCTACGCTTATACACCAAGCCTCTGGCTCCAGTTGCAGCACTAAGTACATGTTAGCTAGAGTGACGCAACTCAGCATGTGGATGAAACTGATGCTCCGGATGACAGGGCAGCGTCGCGTTTGTTTGTAACCAACTTCATTGAAGTCTCTTCTGAGAAACAGCTTCACAATGAAACCCGTTTCGCACGAAAAACCAGTTTTGTCCAAATGTGCGAAATAGCCATAGAACACATTATAGTGAAACAGAGCTTATTCTGCTTCTAGTAAAGCAATGCTCTAGCTGCTCCTTTGAAAGGCAGACAACTCCACGTTCAGAGAGAACTTCAGCGCCAATGCCATTTTCAGCCAAGCTTATACACCAAGCCTCTGGCTCCAGTTGCAGCACTAAGTACATGTTAGCTACAGTGCCAAAACGCAGCATGTTGATGACAGGGCAGAATCACGTTTGTTTGAAACCAACTTCATTGAAGTCTCACCTGAGAAACATCTTCACGATGAAACCCGTTTCGCACGAAAAACCAGTTTTGTCCCAATGTGCGAAATAGCCATAGAACACATTATAGTGAAACAGAGCTTATTGTGCTTCTACTGAAAGCAATGGCGTAGCTGCTCCTTTGAATGGTAGCCAATTCCAGGTTCAGAGAGAACTTCAGCGCCAAAGCCATTTTCAGCTACGCTTATAAACCAAGTCTCTGGCTCCAGTTGCAGCACTAAGTACATGTTAGCTAGAGTGCCAAAACGCAGCATGTGGATGAAGCTTATACTCCGGATGACTGGGCAGCATCGCGTTTTTTGAAACCAACTTCATTGAAGTCTCACCTGAGAAACATCTTCACGATGAAACCCGTTTCGCACGAAAAGCAGTTTTGTCCCAATGTGCGAAATAGCCATAGAACACATTATAGTGAAACAGAGCTTATTCTGCTTCTATAAAGCAACGCTCTAGCTGCTCCTTTGAAAGGCAGACAACTCCACGTTCAGAGAGAACTTCAGCGCCAATGCCATTTTCAGCCAAGCTTATAAACCAAGCCTCTGGCTCCAGTTGCAGCACTAAGTACATGTTAGCTACAGTGCCAAAACGCAGCATGTTGATGACAGGGCAGAATCACGTTTGTTTGAAACCAACTTCATTGAAGTCTCACCTGAGAAACAGCTTCACAATTAAACCCATTTCGCACAAAAAAGCAGTTTTGTCCCAATGTGCAAAATAGCCATAGAACAAATTATAGTGAAACAGAGCTTATTTTGCTTCTAGTCAAGCAATGCTCTAGCTGCTCCTTTGAAAGGCAGACAACTCCACGTTCAGAGAGAACTTCAGCGAAAAAAGCCATTTTCAGCTACGCTTATAAACCAAGCCTCTGGCTCCAGTTGCAGCACTAAGTACATGTTAGCTAGAGTGACGCAACTCAGCATGTGGATGAAACTGATGCTTCGGGAAACAGGGCAGCATGGCGATTGTTTGAAACCAACTTCATTGAAGTCTCACCTGAGAAACAGCTTCACGATGAAACCCGTTTCACACGAAAAAGCAGTTTTTTCCCAAAGGGCGAAATAGCCATAGAATACATTATAGTGAAACAGAGCTTATGGTGCTTCTACTCAAAGCAATGCTCTAGCTGCTCGTTTGAAAGGCAGCCAACTCCACGTTCAGAGATAACTTCAGCGCCAAAGCCATTTTCAGCTACGCTTATAAACCAAGCCTCTGGCTCCAGTTGCAGCACTAAGTACATGTTAGCTACACTGCCAAAACGCAGCATGTGGATGAAGCTTATACTCCGGATGACAGGGCAGAATCACGTTTGTTTGAAACCAACTTCATTGAAGTCTCACCTGAGAAACAGCTTCACGATGAAACCCATTTTGCACGAAAAAGCAGTTTTGTCCCAATGTGCGAAATAGTATAGAACACATTATAGTGAAACAGAGCCTATTCTGCTTCTAGTCAAGCAATGCTCTAGCTGCTCCTTTGAAAGGCAGCCAACTCCACGTTCAAAGAGAACTTCAGCGCCAAAGCCATTTTCAGCTACGCTTATACACCAAGCCTCTGGCTCCAGTTGCAGCACTAAGTACATGTTAGCTAGAGTGACGCAACTCAGCATGTGGATGAAACTAATGCTCCGGATGACAGGGCAGCGTCGCGTTTGTTTGTAACCAACTTCATTGAAGTCTCTTCTGAGAAACAGCTTCACGATGAAACCCGTTTCGCACGAAAAACCAGTTTTGTCCCAATGTGCGAAATAGCCATAGAATACATTATAGTGAAACAGAGCTTTTGGTGCTTCTACTCAAAGCAATGCTCTAGCTGCTCGTTTGAAAGGCAGACAACTCCACGTTCAGAGAGAACTTCAGCGCCAATGCCATTTTCAGCTACGCTTATAAACCAAGCCTCTGGCTCCAGTTGCAGCACTAAGTACATGTTAGCTACAGTGACGCAATGCCGCATGTTGATGAAGCTTATACTCCGGATGACTATGCAGAATCACGTTTGTTTGAAACCAACTTCATTAAAGTCTCTTCTGAGAAACAGCTTCACGATGAAACCCGTTTCGCACGAAAAGCAGTTTTGTCCCAATGTGCGAAATAGCCATGGAATACATTATACTGAAACAGAGCTTATTTTGCTTCTACTCAAAGCAACGCTCTAGCTGCTCCTTTCAAAGGCAGACAACTCCACGTTCAGAGAGAACTTCAGCGCCAAAGCCATTTTCAGCTACGCTTATACACCAAGCCTCTGGCTCCAGTTGCAGCACTAAGTACATGTTAGCTAGAGTGACGCAACTCAGCATGTGGATGAAACTGATGCTCCGGATGACAGGGCAGCATGGCGATTGTTTGAAACCAACTTCATTGAAGTCTCACCTGAGAAACAGCTTCACGATGAAACCCGTTTCGCACGAAAAAGCAGTTTTGTCCCAAAGGGCGAAATAGCCATAGAATACATTATAGTGAAACAGAGCTTATGGTGCTTCTACTCAAAGCAATGCTCTAGCTACTCCTTTGAAAGGCAGACAACTCCACGTTCAGAGAGAACTTCAGCGCCAAAGCCATTTTCAGCTACGCTTATAAACCAAGCCTCTGGCTCCAGTTGCAGCACTAAGTACATGTTAGCTACAGTGCCAAAACGCAGCATGTTGATGACAGGGCAGAATCACGTTTGTTTGAAACCAACTTCATTGAAGTCTCACCTGAGAAACATCTTCACGATGAAACACGTTTCGCACGAAAAACCAGTTTTGTCCCAATGTGCGAAATAGCCATAGAACACATTATAGTGAAACAGAGCTTATTGTGCTTCTACTGAAAGCAATGGCGTAGCTGCTCCTTTGAATGGTAGCCAATTCCAGGTTCAGAGAGAACTTCAGCGCCAAAGCCATTTTCAGCTACGCTTATAAACCAAGTCTCTGGCTCCAGTTGCAGCACTAAGTACATGTTAGCTACACTGCCAAAACGCAGCATGTGGATGAAGCTTATACTCCGGATGACTGGGCAGCATCGCGTTTTTTGAAACCAACTTCATTGAAGTCTCACCTGAGAAACATCTTCACGATGAAACCCGTTTCGCACGAAAAGCAGTTTTGTCCCAATGTGCGAAATAGCCATAGAACACATTATAGTGAAACAGAGCTTATTCTGCTTCTATAAAGCAATGCTCTAGCTGCTCCTTTGAAAGGCAGACAACTCCACGTTCAGAGAGAACTTCAGCGCCAATGCCATTTTCAGCCAAGCTTATAAACCAAGCCTCTGGCTCCAGTTGCAGCACTAAGTACATGTTAGCTACAGTGCCAAAACGCAGCATGTTGATGACAGGGCAGAATCACGTTTGTTTGAAACCAACTTCATTGAAGTCTCACCTGAGAAACAGCTTCACAATTAAACCCATTTCGCACAAAAAAGCAGTTTTGTCCCAATGTGCGAAATAGCCATAGAACAAATTATAGTGAAACAGAGCTTATTTTGCTTCTAGTCAAGCAATGCTCTAGCTGCTCCTTTGAAAGGCAGACAACTCCACGTTCAGAGAGAACTTCAGCGCCAAAGCCATTTTCAGCTACGCTTATACACCAAGCCTCTGGCTCCAGTTGCAGCACTAAGTACATGTTAGCTAGAGTGACGCAACTCAGCATGTGGATGAAACTGATGCTTCGGGAAACAGGGCAGCATGGCGATTGTTTGAAACCAACTTCAATGAAGTCTCACCTGAGAAACAGCTTCACGATGAAACCCGTTTCGCACGAAAAACCAGTTTTGTCCCAAAGGGCGAAATAGCCATAGAATACATTATAGTGAAACAGAGCTTATGGTGCTTCTACTCAAAGCAATGCTCTAGCTACTCCTTTGAAAGGCAGACAACTCCACGTTCAGAGAGAACTTCAGCGCCAAAGCCATTTTCAGCTACGCTTATAAACCAAGCCTCTGGCTCCAGTTGCAGCACTAAGTACATGTTAGCTACACTGCCAAAACGCAGCATGTTGATGAAGCTTATACTCCGGATGACAGGGCAGAATCACGTTTGTTTGAAACCAACTTCATTGAAGTCTCACCTGAGAAACAGCTTCACGATGAAACCCATTTTGCACGAAAAAGCAGTTTTGTCCCAATGTGCGAAATAGTATAGAACACATTATAGTGAAACAGAGCCTATTCTGCTTCTAGTCAAGCAATGCTCTAGCTGCTCCTTTGAAAGGCAGCCAACTCCACGTTCAAAGAGAACTTCAGCGCCAAAGCCATTTTCAGCCACGCTTATACACCAAGCCTCTGGCTCCAGTTGCAGCACTAAGTACATGTTACCTAGAGTGACGCAACTCAGCATGTGGATGAAACTGATGCTCCGGATGACTGGGCAGCGTCGCGTTTGCTTGTAACCAACTTCATTGAAGTCTCACCTGAGAAACAGCTTCACGATGAAACCCGTTTCGCACGAAAAACCAGTGTTGTCCAAATGTGCGAAATAGCCATAGAACACATTATAGTGAAACAGAGCTTATTCTGCTTCTACTCAAAGCAATGCTCTAGCTGCTCGTTTGAAAGGCAGACAACTCCACGTTCAGAGAGAACTTCAGCGCCAATGCCATTTTCAGCTACGCTTATAAACCAAGCCTCTGGCTCCAGTTGCAGCACTAAGTACATGTTAGCTACAGTGACGCAATGCCGCATGTTGATGAAGCTTATACTCCGGATGACTGGGCAGAATCACGTTTGTTTGAAACCAACTTCATTAAAGTCTCTTCTGAGAAACAGCTTCACAATTAAACCCGTTTCGCACGAAAAGCAGTTTTGTCCCAATGTGCGAAATAGCCATGGAATACATTATAGTGAAACAGAGCTTATTTTGCTTCTACTCAAAGCAACGCTCTAGCTGCTCCTTTGAAAGGCAGCCAACTCCACGTTCAGAGAGAACTTCAGCGCCAAAGCCATTTTCAGCTACGCTTATAAACCAAGCCTCTGGCTAGGGTTGCAGCACTAAGTACATGTTAGCTACAGTGCCAAAACGCAGCATGTGGATGAAGCTTATACTCCGGATGACAGGCCAGAATCACGTTTGTTTGAAACCAACTTCAATGAAGTCTCACCTGAGAAACAGCTTCACGATGAAACCCGTTTCGCACGAAAAAGCAGTTTTGTCCCAAAGGGCGAAATAGCCATAGAACACATTATAGTGAAACAGAGCTTATTTTGCTTCTAGTGAAAGCAATGCTCTAGCTGCTCCTTTGAAAGGCAGCCAACTCCACATTCAGAGATAACTTCAGCGCCAAAGCCATTTTCAGCTACGCTTATAAACCAAGCCTCTGGCTCCAGTTGCAGCACTAAGTACATGTTAGCTACAGTGCCAAAACGCAGCATGTTGATGAAGCTTATACTCCGGATGACTGGGCAGCGCCGCGATTGTTTGAAACCAACTTCAATGAAGTCTCACCTGAGAAACAGCTTCACAATTAAACCCATTTTGCACGAAAAAGCAGTTTTGTCCCAATGTGCGAACTAGTATAGAACACATTATAGTGAAACAGAGCTTATTGTGCTTGCACTCAAAGCAATGCTCTAGCTGCTCCTTTGAAAGGCAGACAACTCCACGTTCAGAGAGAACTTCAGCGCCAAAGCCATTTTCAGCCAAGCTTATAAACCAAGCCTCTGGCTCCAGTTGCAGCACTAAGTACATGTTAGTTACAGTGCCAAAACGCAGCATGTTGATGACAGGGCAGAATCACGTTTGTTTGAAACCAACTTCATTGAAGTCTCACCTGAGAAACATCTTCACGATGAAACACGTTTCGCACGAAAAACCAGTTTTGTCCCAATGTGCGAAATAGCCATAGAACACATTATAGTGAAACAGAGCTTATTGTGCTTCTACTGAAAGCAATGCTCTAGCTGCTCCTTTGAATGGTAGCCAATTCCAGCTTCAGAGAGAACTTCAGCGCCAAAGCCATTTACAGCTACGCTTATAAACCAAGCCTCTGGCTCCAGTTGCAGCACTAAGTACATGTTAGCTACACTGCCAAAACGCAGCATGTGGATGAAGCTTATACTCCGGATGACTGGGCAGCATCGCGTTTGTTTGAAACCAACTTCATTGAAGTCTCACCTGAGAAACAGCTTCACGATGAAACCCGTTTCGCACGAAAAACCAGTGTTGTCCAAATGTGCGAAATAGCCATAGAACACATTATAGTGAAACAGAGCTTATTCTGCTTCTAGTAAAGCAATGCTCTAGCTGCTCCTTTGAAAGGCAGACAACTCCACGTTCAGAGAGAACTTCAGCGCCAATGCCATTTTCAGCTACGCTTATAAACCAAGCCTCTGGCTCCAGTTGCAGCACTAAGTACATGTTAGCTAGAGTGACGCAACTCAGCATGTTGATGAAGCTTATACTCCGGATGACAGGCCAGAATCACGTTTGTTTGAAACCAACTTCATTGAAGTCTCACCTGAGAAACAGCTTCACGATGAAACCCGTTTCGCACGAAAAAGCAGTTTTGTCCCAAAGGGCGAAATAGCCATAGAATACATTATAGTGAAACAGAGCTTATGGTGCTTCTACTCAAAGCAATGCTCTAGCTACTCCTTTGAAAGGCAGACAACTCCACGTTCAGAGAGAACTTCAGCGCCAAAGCCATTTTCAGCTACGCTTATAAACCAAGCCTCTGGCTCCAGTTGCAGCACTAAGTACATGTTAGCTACACTGCCAAAACGCAGCATGTTGATGAAGCTTATACTCCGGATGACAGGGCAGAATCACGTTTGTTTGAAACCAACTTCATTGAAGTCTCACCTGAGAAACAGCTTCACGATGAAACCCATTTTGCACGAAAAAGCAGTTTTGTCCCAATGTGCGAAATAGTATAGAACACATTATAGTGAAACAGAGCCTATTCTGCTTCTAGTCAAGCAATGCTCTAGCTGCTCCTTTGAAAGGCAGCCAACTCCACGTTCAAAGAGAACTTCAGCGCCAATGCCATTTTCAGCCAAGCTTATACACCAAGCCTCTGGCTCCAGTTGCAGCACTAAGTACATGTTACCTAGAGTTACGCAACTCAGCATGTGGATGAAACTGATGCTCCGGATGACAGGGCAGCGTCGCGTTTGCATGTAACCAACTTCATTGAAGTCTCACCTGAGAAACAGCTTCACGATGAAACCCGTTTCGCACGAAAAACCAGTGTTGTCCAAATGTGCGAAATAGCCATAGAACACATTATAGTGAAACAGAGCTTATTCTGCTTCTACTCAAAGCAATGCTCTAGCTGCTCGTTTGAAAGGCAGACAACTCCACGTTCAGAGAGAACTTCAGCGCCAATGCCATTTTCAGCTACGCTTATAAACCAAGCCTCTGGCTCCAGTTGCAGCACTAAGTACATGTTAGCTACAGTGACGCAATGCCGCATGTTGATGAAGCTTATACTCCGGATGACAGGGCAGAATCACGTTTGTTTGAAACCAACTTCATTAAAGTCTCTTCTGAGAAACAGCTTCACAATTAAACCCGTTTCGCACGAAAAGCAGTTTTGTCCCAATGTGCGAAATAGCCATGGAATACATTATAGTGAAACAGAGCTTATTTTGCTTCTACTCAAAGCAACGCTCTAGCTGCTCCTTTGAAAGGCAGACAACTCCACGTTCAGAGAGAACTTCAGCGCCAATGCCATTTTCAGCTACGCTTATAAACCAAGCCTCTGGCTAGGGTTGCAGCACTAAGTACATGTTAGCTACAGTGCCAAAACGCAGCATGTGGATGAAGCTTATACTCCGGATGACAGGCCAGAATCACGTTTGTTTGAAACCAACTTCAATGAAGTCTCACCTGAGAAACAGCTTCACGATGAAACCCGTTTTGCACGAAAAAGCAGTTTTGTCCCAATGTGCGAAATAGCCATAGAACACATTATAGTGAAACAGAGCTTATTTTGCTTCTAGTGAAAGCAATGCTCTAGCTGCTCCTTTGAAAGGCAGCCAACTCCACATTCAGAGATAACTTCAGCGCCAAAGCCATTTTCAGCTACGCTTATAAACCAAGCCTCTGGCTCCAGTTGCAGCACTAAGTACATGTTAGCTACAGTGCCAAAACGCAGCATGTTGATGAAGCTTATACTCCGGATGACTGGGCAGCGCCGCGATTGTTTGAAACCAACTTCAATGAAGTCTCACCTGAGAAACAGCTTCACAATTAAACCCATTTTGCACGAAAAAGCAGTTTTGTCCCAATGTGCGAACTAGTATAGAACACATTATAGTGAAACAGAGCTTATTGTGCTTGCACTCAAAGCAATGCTCTAGCTGCTCCTTTGAAAGGCAGACAACTCCACGTTCAGAGAGAACTTCAGCGCCAATGCCATTTTCAGCCAAGCTTATAAACCAAGCCTCTGGCTCCAGTTGCAGCACTAAGTACATGTTAGTTACAGTGCCAAAACGCAGCATGTTGATGACAGGGCAGAATCACGTTTGTTTGAAACCAACTTCATTGAAGTCTCACCTGAGAAACATCTTCACGATGAAACACGTTTCGCACGAAAAACCAGTTTTGTCCCAATGTGCGAAATAGCCATAGAACACATTATAGTGAAACAGAGCTTATTGTGCTTCTACTGAAAGCAATGCTCTAGCTGCTCCTTTGAATGGTAGCCAATTCCAGCTTCAGAGAGAACTTCAGCGCCAAAGCCATTTACAGCTACGCTTATAAACCAAGTCTCTGGCTCCAGTTGCAGCACTAAGTACATGTTAGCTACACTGCCAAAACGCAGCATGTGGATGAAGCTTATACTCCGGATGACTGGGCAGCATCGCGTTTGTTTGAAACCAACTTCATTGAAGTCTCTTTTGAGAAACAGCTTCACGATGAAACCCGTTTCGCACGAAAAACCAGTTTTGTCCAAATGTGCGAAATAGCCATAGAACACATTATAGTGAAACAGAGCTTATTCTGCTTCTAGTAAAGCAATGCTCTAGCTGCTCCTTTGAAAGGCAGATAACTCCACGTTCAGAGAGAACTTCAGCGCCAATGCCATTTTCAGCTACGCTTATAAACCAAGCCTCTGGCTCCAGTTGCAGCACTAAGTACATGTTAGCTAGAGTGACGCAACTCAGCATGTTGATGAAGCTTATACTCCGGATGACAGGCCAGAATCACGTTTGTTTGAAACCAACTTCATTGAAGTCTCACCTGAGAAACAGCTTCACGATGAAACCCGTTTCGCACGAAAAAGCAGTTTTGTCCCAAAGAGCGAAATAGCCATAGAATACATTATAGTGAAACAGAGCTTATGGTGCTTCTACTCAAAGCAATGCTCTAGCTACTCCTTTGAAAGGCAGACAACTCCACGTTCAGAGAGAACTTCAGCGCCAAAGCCATTTTCAGCTACGTTTATAAACCAAGCCTCTGGCTCCAGTTGCAGCACTAAGTACATGTTAGCTACAGTGGCAAAACGCAGCATGTTGATGAAGCTTATACTCCGGATGACTGGGCAGGGCCGCGATTGTTTGAAACCAACTTCAATGAAGTCTCACCTGAGAAACAGCTTCACAATTAAACCCATTTCGCACGAAAAAGCAGTTTTGTCCCAATGTGCGAAATAGTATAGAACACATTATACTGAAACAGAGCTTATTTTGCTTATAGTAAAGCAATGCTCTAGCTGCTCCTTTGAAAGGCAGACAACTCCACGTTCAGAGAGAACTTCAGCGCCAATGCCATTTTCAGCCAAGCTTATACATCAAGCCTCTGGCTCCAGTTGCAGCACTAAGTACATGTTAGCTACAGTGCCAAAACGCAGCATGTTGATGACAGGGCAGAATCACGTTTGTTTGAAACCAACTTCATTGAAGTATCACCTGAGAAACATCTTCACGATGAAACCCGTTTCGCACGAAAAACCAGTTTTGTCCCAATGTGCGAAATAGCCATAGAACACATTATAGTGAAACAGAGCTTATTGTGCTTCTACTGAAAGCAATGGCGTAGCTGCTCCTTTGAATGGTAGCCAATTCCAGGTTCAGAGAGAACTTCAGCGCCAATGCCATTTTCAGCTACGCTTATAAACCAAGTCTCTGGCTCCAGTTGCAGCACTAAGTACATGTTAGCTACACTGCCAAAACGCAGCATGTGGATGAAGCTTATACTCCGGATGACTGGGCAGCATCGCGTTTGTTTGAAACCAACTTCATTGAAGTCTCACCTGAGAAACATCTTCACGATGAAACCCGTTTCGCACGAAAAGCAGTTTTGTCCCAATGTGCGAAATAGCCATAGAACACATTATAGTGAAACAGAGCTTATTCTGCTTCTATAAAGCAATGCTCTAGCTGCTCCTTTGAAAGGCAGACAACTCCACGTTCAGAGAGAACTTCAGCGCCAATGCCATTTTCAGCCAAGCTTATAAACCAAGCCTCTGGCTCCAGTTGCAGCACTAAGTACATGTTAGCTACAGTGACACAATGCAGCATGTTGATGACAGGGCAGAATCACGTTTGTTTGAAACCAACTTCATTGAAGTCTCACCTGAGAAACAGCTTCACAATTAAAACCATTTCGCACAAAAAAGCAGTTTTGTCCCAATGTGCGAAATAGCCATAGAACAAATTATAGTGAAACAGAGCTTATTTTGCTTCTAGTCAAGCAATGCTCTAGCTGCTCCTTTGAAAGGCAGACAACTCCACGTTCAGAGAGAACTTCAGCGCCAAAGCCATTTTCAGCCACGCTTATACACCAAGCCTCTGGCTCCAGTTGCAGCACTAAGTACATGTTAGCTAGAGTGACGCAACTCAGCATGTGGATGAAACTGATGCTTCGGGAAACAGGGCAGCATGGCGATTGTTTGAAACCAACTTCATTGAAGTCTCACCTGAGAAACAGCTTCACGATGAAACCCGTTTCGCACGAAAAAGCAGTTTTGTCCCAAAGGGCGAAATAGCCATAGAATACATTATAGTGAAACAGAGCTTATGGTGCTTCTACTCAAAGCAATGCTCTAGCTACTCCTTTGAAAGGCAGACAACTCCACGTTCAGAGAGAACTTCAGCGCCAAAGCCATTTTCAGCTACGCTTATAAACCAAGCCTCTGGCTCCAGTTGCAGCACTAAGTACATGTTAGCTACACTGCCAAAACGCAGCATGTTGATGAAGCTTATACTCCGGATGACAGGGCAGAATCACGTTTGTTTGAAACCAACTTCATTGAAGTCTCACCTGAGAAACAGCTTCACGATGAAACCCATTTTGCACGAAAAAGCAGTTTTGTCCCAATGTGCGAAATAGTATAGAACACATTATAGTGAAACAGAGCCTATTCTGCTTCTAGTCAAGCAATGCTCTAGCTGCTCCTTTGAAAGGCAGCCAACTCCACGTTCAAAGAGAACTTCAGCGCCAAAGCCATTTTCAGCCACGCTTATACACCAAGCCTCTGGCTCCAGTTGCAGCACTAAGTACATGTTACCTAGAGTGACGCAACTCAGCATGTGGATGAAACAGATGCTCCAGATGACAGGGCAGCGTCGCGTTTGTTTGTAACCAACTTCATTGAAGTCTCACCTGAGAAACAGCTTCACGATGAAACCCGTTTCGCACGAAAAACCAGTTTTGTCCCAATGTGCGAAATAGCCATAGAATACATTATAGTGAAACAGAGCTTTTGGTGCTTCTACTCAAAGCAACGCTCTAGCTGCTCCTTTGAAAGGCAGACAACTCCACGTTCAGAGAGAACTTCAGCGCCAATGCCATTTTCAGCTACGCTTATAAACCAAGCCTCTGGCTCCAGTTGCAGCACTAAGTACATGTTAGCTACAGTGACGCAATGCCGCATGTTGATGAAGCTTATACTCCGGATGACTGGGCAGAATCACGTTTGTTTGAAACCAACTTCATTAAAGTCTCTTCTGAGAAACAGCTTCACAATTAAACCCGTTTCGCACGAAAAGCAGTTTTGTCCCAATGTGCGAAATAGCCATGGAATACATTATAGTGAAACAGAGCTTATTTTGCTTCTACTCAAAGCAATGCTCTAGCTGCTCCTTTGAAAGGCAGACAACTCCACGTTCAGAGAGAACTTCAGCGCCAAAGCCATTTTCAGCTACGCTTATAAACCAAGCCTCTGGCTAGGGTTGCAGCACTAAGTACATGTTAGCTACAGTGCCAAAACGCAGCATGTGGATGAAGCTTATACTCCGGATGACAGGCCAGAATCACGTTTGTTTGAAACCAACTTCATTGAAGTCTCACCTGAGAAACAGCTTCACGATGAAACCCGTTTCGCACGAAAAAGCAGTTTTGTCCCAAAGGGCGAAATAGCCATAGAACACATTATAGTGAAACAGAGCTTATTTTGCTTCTAGTGAAAGAAATGCTCTAGCTGCTCCTTTGAAAGGCAGCCAACTCCACATTCAGAGATAACTTCAGCGCCAAAGCCATTTTCAGCTACGCTTATAAACCAAGCCTCTGGCTCCAGTTGCAGCACTAAGTACATGTTAGCTACAGTGACACAATGCAGCATGTTGATGAAGCTTATACTCCGGATGACAGGCCAGAATCACGTTTGTTTGAAACCAACTTCATTGAAGTCTCACCTGAGAAACAGCTTCACAATTAAACCCATTTTGCACGAAAAAGCAGTTTTGTCCCAATGTGCGAACTAGTATAGAACACATTATAGTGAAACAGAGCTTATTGTGCTTGCACTCAAAGCAATGCTCTAGCTGCTCCTTTGAAAGGCAGACAACTCCACGTTCAGAGAGAACTTCAGCGCCAATGCCATTTTCAGCCAAGCTTATAAACCAAGCCTCTGGCTCCAGTTGCAGCACTAAGTACATGTTAGTTACAGTGCCAAAACGCAGCATGTTGATGACAGGGCAGAATCACGTTTGTTTGAAACCAACTTCATTGAAGTCTCACCTGAGAAACATCTTCACGATGAAACACGTTTCGCACGAAAAACCAGTTTTGTCCCAATGTGCGAAATAGCCATAGAACACATTATAGTGAAACAGAGCTTATTGTGCTTCTACTGAAAGCAATGGCGTAGCTGCTCCTTTGAATGGTAGCCAATTCCAGCTTCAGAGAGAACTTCAGCGCCAAAGCCATTTACAGCTACGCTTATAAACCAAGCCTCTGGCTCCAGTTGCAGCACTAAGTACATGTTAGCTACACTGCCAAAACGCAGCATGTGGATGAAGCTTATACTCCGGATGACTGGGCAGCATCGCGTTTGTTTGAAACCAACTTCATTGAAGTCTCTTTTGAGAAACAGCTTCACGATGAAACCCGTTTCGCACGAAAAACCAGTTTTGTCCAAATGTGCGAAATAGCCATAGAACACATTATAGTGAAACAGAGCTTATTCTGCTTCTAGTAAAGCAATGCTCTAGCTGCTCCTTTGAAAGGCAGATAACTCCACGTTCAGAGAGAACTTCAGCGCCAATGCCATTTTCAGCTACGCTTATAAACCAAGCCTCTGGCTCCAGTTGCAGCACTAAGTACATGTTAGCTAGAGTGACGCAACTCAGCATGTTGATGAAGCTTATACTCCGGATGACAGGCCAGAATCACGTTTGTTTGAAACCAACTTCATTGAAGTCTCACCTGAGAAACAGCTTCACGATGAAACCCGTTTCGCACGAAAAAGCAGTTTTGTCCCAAAGGGCGAAATAGCCATAGAATACATTATAGTGAAACAGAGCTTATGGTGCTTCTACTCAAAGCAATGCTCTAGCTACTCCTTTGAAAGGCAGACAACTCCACGTTCAGAGAGAACTTCAGCGCCAAAGCCATTTTCAGCTACGCTTATAAACCAAGCCTCTGGCTCCAGTTGCAGCACTAAGTACATGTTAGCTACAGTGCCAAAACGCAGCATGTTGATGAAGCTTATACTCCGGATGACTGGGCAGGGCCGCGATTGTTTGAAACCAACTTCAATGAAGTCTCACCTGAGAAACAGCTTCACAATTAAACCCATTTCGCACGAAAAAGCAGTTTTGTCCCAATGTGCGAAATAGTATAGAACACATTATACTGAAACAGAGCTTATTTTGCTTCTAGTAAAGCAATGCTCTAGCTGCTCCTTTGAAAGGCAGACAACTCCACGTTCAGAGAGAACTTCAGCGCCAATGCCATTTTCAGCCAAGCTTATACACCAAGCCTCTGGCTCCAGTTGCAGCACTAAGTACATGTTAGCTACAGTGCCAAAACGCAGCATGTTGATGACAGGGCAGAATCACGTTTGTTTGAAACCAACTTCATTGAAGTCTCACCTGAGAAACATCTTCACGATGAAACCCGTTTCGCATGAAAAACCAGTTTTGTCCCAATGTGCGAAATAGCCATAGAACACATTATAGTGAAACAGAGCTTATTGTGCTTCTACTGAAAGCAATGGCGTAGCTGCTCCTTTGAATGGTAGCCAATTCCAGGTTCAGAGAGAACTTCAGCGCCAAAGCCATTTTCAGCTACGCTTATAAACCAAGTCTCTGGCTCCAGTTGCAGCACTAAGTACATGTTAGCTACACTGCCAAAACGCAGCATGTGGATGAAGCTTATACTCCGGATGACTGGGCAGCATCGCGTTTGTTTGAAACCAACTTCATTGAAGTCTCACCTGAGAAACATCTTCACGATGAAACCCGTTTCGCACGAAAAGCAGTTTTGTCCCAATGTGCGAAATAGCCATAGAACACATTATAGTGAAACAGAGCTTATTCTGCTTCTATAAAGCAACGCTCTAGCTGCTCCTTTGAAAGGCAGACAACTCCACGTTCAGAGAGAACTTCAGCGCCAATGCCATTTTCAGCCAAGCTTATAAACCAAGCCTCTGGCTCCAGTTGCAGCACTAAGTACATGTTAGCTACAGTGCCAAAACGCAGCATGTTGATGACAGGGCAGAATCACGTTTGTTTGAAACCAACTTCATTGAAGTCTCACCTGAGAAACAGCTTCACAATTAAACCCATTTCGCACAAAAAAGCAGTTTTGTCCCAATGTGCAAAATAGCCATAGAACAAATTATAGTGAAACAGAGCTTATTTTGCTTCTAGTCAAGCTATGCTCTAGCTGCTCCTTTGAAAGGCAGACAACTCCACGTTCAGAGAGAACTTCAGCGCCAAAGCCATTTTCAGCCACGCTTATACACCAAGCCTCTGGCTCCAGTTGCAGCACTAAGTACATGTTAGCTAGAGTGACGCAACTCAGCATGTGGATGAAACTGATGCTTCGGGAAACAGGGCAGCATGGCGATTGTTTGAAACCAACTTCATTGAAGTCTCACCTGAGAAACAGCTTCACGATGAAACCCGTTTCGCACGAAAAAGCAGTTTTGTCCCAAAGGGCGAAATAGCCATAGAATACATTATAGTGAAACAGAGCTTATGGTGCTTCTACTCAAAGCAATGCTCTAGCTACTCCTTTGAAAGGCAGACAACTCCACGTTCAGAGAGAACTTCAGCGCCAAAGCCATTTTCAGCTACGCTTATAAACCAAGCCTCTGGCTCCAGTTGCAGCACTAAGTACATGTTAGCTACACTGCCAAAACGCAGCATGTTGATGAAGCTTATACTCCGGATGACAGGGCAGAATCACGTTTGTTTGAAACCAACTTCATTGAAGTCTCACCTGAGAAACAGCTTCACGATGAAACCCATTTTGCACGAAAAAGCAGTTTTGTCCCAATGTGCGAAATAGTATAGAACACATTATAGTGAAACAGAGCCTATTCTGCTTCTAGTCAAGCAATGCTCTAGCTGCTCCTTTGAAAGGCAGCCAACTCCACGTTCAAAGAGAACTTCAGCGCCAAAGCCATTTTCAGCCACGCTTATACACCAAGCCTCTGGCTCCAGTTGCAGCACTAAGTACATGTTACCTAGAGTGACGCAACTCAGCATGTGGATGAAACTGATGCTCCAGATGACAGGGCAGCGTCGCGTTTGTTTGTAACCAACTTCATTGAAGTCTCACCTGAGAAACAGCTTCACGATGAAACCCGTTTCGCACGAAAAACCAGTTTTGTCCCAATGTGCGAAATAGCCATAGAATACATTATAGTGAAACAGAGCTTTTGGTGCTTCTACTCAAAGCAACGCTCTAGCTGCTCCTTTGAAAGGCAGACAACTCCACGTTCAGAGAGAACTTCAGCGCCAATGCCATTTTCAGCTACGCTTATAAACCAAGCCTCTGGCTAGGGTTGCAGCACTAAGTACATGTTAGCTACAGTGCCAAAACGCAGCATGTGGATGAAGCTTATACTCCGGATGACAGGCCAGAATCACGTTTGTTTGAAACCAACTTCAATGAAGTCTCACCTGAGAAACAGCTTCACGATGAAACCCGTTTCGCACGAAAAAGCAGTTTTGTCCCAAAGGGCGAAATAGCCATAGAACACATTATAGTGAAACAGAGCTTATTTTGCTTCTAGTGAAAGCAATGCTCTAGCTGCTCCTTTGAAAGGCAGCCAACTCCACATTCAGAGATAACTTCAGCGCCAAAGCCATTTTCAGCTACGCTTATAAACCAAGCCTCTGGCTCCAGTTGCAGCACTAAGTACATGTTAGCTACAGTGCCAAAACGCAGCATGTTGATGAAGCTTATACTCCGGATGACTGGGCAGCGCCGCGATTGTTTGAAACCAACTTCAATGAAGTCTCACCTGAGAAACAGCTTCACAATTAAACCCATTTTGCACGAAAAAGCAGTTTTGTCCCAATGTGCGAACTAGTATAGAACACATTATAGTGAAACAGAGCTTATTGTGCTTGCACTCAAAGCAATGCTCTAGCTGCTCCTTTGAAAGGCAGACAACTCCACGTTCAGAGAGAACTTCAGCGCCAATGCCATTTTCAGCCAAGCTTATAAACCAAGCCTCTGGCTCCAGTTGCAGCACTAAGTACATGTTAGTTACAGTGCCAAAACGCAGCATGTTGATGACAGGGCAGAATCACGTTTGTTTGAAACCAACTTCATTGAAGTCTCACCTGAGAAACATCTTCACGATGAAACACGTTTCGCACGAAAAACCAGTTTTGTCCCAATGTGCGAAATAGCCATAGAACACATTATAGTGAAACAGAGCTTATTGTGCTTCTACTGAAAGCAATGCTCTAGCTGCTCCTTTGAATGGTAGCCAATTCCAGCTTCAGAGAGAACTTCAGCGCCAAAGCCATTTACAGCTACGCTTATAAACCAAGTCTCTGGCTCCAGTTGCAGCACTAAGTACATGTTAGCTACACTGCCAAAACGCAGCATGTGGATGAAGCTTATACTCCGGATGACTGGGCAGCATCGCGTTTGTTTGAAACCAACTTCATTGAAGTCTCTTTTGAGAAACAGCTTCACGATGAAACCCGTTTCGCACGAAAAACCAGTTTTGTCCAAGTGTGCGAAATAGCCATAGAACACATTATAGTGAAACAGAGCTTATTCTGCTTCTAGTAAAGCAATGCTCTAGCTGCTCCTTTGAAAGGCAGATAACTCCACGTTCAGAGAGAACTTCAGCGCCAATGCCATTTTCAGCTACGCTTATAAACCAAGCCTCTGGCTCCAGTTGCAGCACTAAGTACATGTTAGCTAGAGTGACGCAACTCAGCATGTGGATGAAGCTTATACTCCGGATGACAGGCCAGAATCACGTTTGTTTGAAACCAACTTCATTGAAGTCTCACCTGAGAAACAGCTTCACGATGAAACCCGTTTCGCACGAAAAAGCAGTTTTGTCCCAAAGGGCGAAATAGCCATAGAATACATTATAGTGAAACAGAGCTTATGGTGCTTCTACTCAAAGCAATGCTCTAGCTACTCCTTTGAAAGGCAGACAAGTCCACGTTCAGAGAGAACTTCAGCGCCAAAGCCATTTTCAGCTACGCTTATAAACCAAGCCTCTGGCTCCAGTTGCAGCACTAAGTACATGTTAGCTACAGTGGCAAAACGCAGCATGTTGATGAAGCTTATACTCCGGATGACAGGGCAGGGCCGCGATTGTTTGAAACCAACTTCAATGAAGTCTCACCTGAGAAACAGCTTCACAATTAAACCCATTTCGCACGAAAAAGCAGTTTTGTCCCAATGTGCGAAATAGTATAGAACACATTATACTGAAACAGAGCTTATTTTGCTTCTAGTAAAGCAATGCTCTAGCTGCTCCTTTGAAAGGCAGACAACTCCACGTTCAGAGAGAACTTCAGCGCCAATGCCATTTTCAGCCAAGCTTATACACCAAGCCTCTGGCTCCAGTTGCAGCACTAAGTACATGTTAGCTACAGTGCCAAAACGCAGCATGTTGATGACAGGGCAGAATCACGTTTGTTTGAAACCAACTTCATTGAAGTCTCACCTGAGAAACATCTTCACGATGAAACACGTTTCGCACGAAAAACCAGTTTTGTCCCAATGTGCGAAATAGCCATAGAACACATTATAGTGAAACAGAGCTTATTGTGCTTCTACTGAAAGCAATGGCGTAGCTGCTCCTTTGAATGGTAGCCAATTCCAGGTTCAGAGAGAACTTCAGCGCCAAAGCCATTTTCAGCTACGCTTATAAACCAAGTCTCTGGCTCCAGTTGCAGCACTAAGTACATGTTAGCTACACTGCCAAAACGCAGCATGTGGATGAAGCTTATACTCCGGATGACTGGGCAGCATCGCGTTTGTTTGAAACCAACTTCATTGAAGTCTCACCTGAGAAACATCTTCACGATGAAACCCGTTTCGCACGAAAAGCAGTTTTGTCCCAATGTGCGAAATAGCCATAGAACACATTATAGTGAAACAGAGCTTATTCTGCTTCTATAAAGCAATGCTCTAGCTGCTCCTTTGAAAGGCAGACAACTCCACGTTCAGAGAGAACTTCAGCGCCAATGCCATTTTCAGCCAAGCTTATAAACCAAGCCTCTGGCTCCAGTTGCAGCACTAAGTACATGTTAGCTACAGTGCCAAAACGCAGCATGTTGATGACAGGGCAGAATCACGTTTGTTTGAAACCAACTTCATTGAAGTCTCACCTGAGAAACAGCTTCACAATTAAACCCATTTCGCACAAAAAAGCAGTTTTGTCCCAATGTGCAAAATAGCCATAGAACAAATTATAGTGAAACAGAGCTTATTTTGCTTCTAGTCAAGCTATGCTCTAGCTGCTCCTTTGAAAGGCAGACAACTCCACGTTCAGAGAGAACTTCAGCGCCAAAGCCATTTTCAGCCACGCTTATACACCAAGCCTCTGGCTCCAGTTGCAGCACTAAGTACATGTTAGCTAGAGTGACGCAACTCAGCATGTGGATGAAACTGATGCTTCGGGAAACAGGGCAGCATGGCGATTGTTTGAAACCAACTTCATTGAAGTCTCACCTGAGAAACAGCTTCACGATGAAACCCGTTTCGCACGAAAAAGCAGTTTTGTCCCAAAGGGCGAAATAGCCATAGAATACATTATAGTGAAACAGAGCTTATGGTGCTTCTACTCAAAGCAATGCTCTAGCTACTCCTTTGAAAGGCAGACAACTCCACGTTCAGAGAGAACTTCAGCGCCAAAGCCATTTTCAGCTACGCTTATAAACCAAGCCTCTGGCTCCAGTTGCAGCACTAAGTACATGTTAGCTACACTGCCAAAACGCAGCATGTGGATGAAGCTTATACTCCGGATGACAGGGCAGAATCACGTTTGTTTGAAACCAACTTCATTGAAGTCTCACCTGAGAAACAGCTTCACGATGAAACCCATTTTGCACGAAAAAGCAGTTTTGTCCCAATGTGCGAAATAGTATAGAACACATTATAGTGAAACAGAGCCTATTCTGCTTCTAGTCAAGCAATGCTCTAGCTGCTCCTTTGAAAGGCAGCCAACTCCACGTTCAAAGAGAACTTCAGCGCCAAAGCCATTTTCAGCCACGCTTATACACCAAGCCTCTGGCTCCAGTTGCAGCACTAAGTACATGTTACCTAGAGTGACGCAACTCAGCATGTGGATGAAACTGATGCTCCAGATGACAGGGCAGCGTCGCGTTTGTTTGTAACCAACTTCATTGAAGTCTCACCTGAGAAACAGCTTCACGATGAAACCCGTTTCGCACGAAAAACCAGTTTTGTCCCAATGTGCGAAATAGCCATAGAATACATTATAGTGAAACAGAGCTTTTGGTGCTTCTACTCAAAGCAACGCTCTAGCTGCTCCTTTGAAAGGCAGACAACTCCACGTTCAGAGAGAACTTCAGCGCCAATGCCATTTTCAGCTACGCTTATAAACCAAGCCTCTGGCTAGGGTTGCAGCACTAAGTACATGTTAGCTACAGTGCCAAAACGCAGCATGTGGATGAAGCTTATACTCCGGATGACAGGCCAGAATCACGTTTGTTTGAAACCAACTTCAATGAAGTCTCACCTGAGAAACAGCTTCACGATGAAACCCGTTTCGCACGAAAAAGCAGTTTTGTCCCAAAGGGCGAAATAGCCATAGAACACATTATAGTGAAACAGAGCTTATTTTGCTTCTAGTGAAAGCAATGCTCTAGCTGCTCCTTTGAAAGGCAGCCAACTCCACATTCAGAGATAACTTCAGCGCCAAAGCCATTTTCAGCTACGCTTATAAACCAAGCCTCTGGCTCCAGTTGCAGCACTAAGTACATGTTAGCTACAGTGCCAAAACGCAGCATGTTGATGAAGCTTATACTCCGGATGACTGGGCAGCGCCGCGATTGTTTGAAACCAACTTCAATGAAGTCTCACCTGAGAAACAGCTTCACAATTAAACCCATTTTGCACGAAAAAGCAGTTTTGTCCCAATGTGCGAACTAGTATAGAACACATTATAGTGAAACAGAGCTTATTGTGCTTGCACTCAAAGCAATGCTCTAGCTGCTCCTTTGAAAGGCAGACAACTCCACGTTCAGAGAGAACTTCAGCGCCAATGCCATTTTCAGCCAAGCTTATAAACCAAGCCTCTGGCTCCAGTTGCAGCACTAAGTACATGTTAGTTACAGTGCCAAAACGCAGCATGTTGATGACAGGGCAGAATCACGTTTGTTTGAAACCAACTTCATTGAAGTCTCACCTGAGAAACATCTTCACGATGAAACACGTTTCGCACGAAAAACCAGTTTTGTCCCAATGTGCGAAATAGCCATAGAACACATTATAGTGAAACAGAGCTTATTGTGCTTCTACTGAAAGCAATGCTCTAGCTGCTCCTTTGAATGGTAGCCAATTCCAGCTTCAGAGAGAACTTCAGCGCCAAAGCCATTTACAGCTACGCTTATAAACCAAGTCTCTGGCTCCAGTTGCAGCACTAAGTACATGTTAGCTACACTGCCAAAACGCAGCATGTGGATGAAGCTTATACTCCGGATGACTGGGCAGCATCGCGTTTGTTTGAAACCAACTTCATTGAAGTCTCTTTTGAGAAACAGCTTCACGATGAAACCCGTTTCGCACGAAAAACCAGTTTTGTCCAAGTGTGCGAAATAGCCATAGAACACATTATAGTGAAACAGAGCTTATTCTGCTTCTAGTAAAGCAATGCTCTAGCTGCTCCTTTGAAAGGCAGATAACTCCACGTTCAGAGAGAACTTCAGCGCCAATGCCATTTTCAGCTACGCTTATAAACCAAGCCTCTGGCTCCAGTTGCAGCACTAAGTACATGTTAGCTAGAGTGACGCAACTCAGCATGTGGATGAAGCTTATACTCCGGATGACAGGCCAGAATCACGTTTGTTTGAAACCAACTTCATTGAAGTCTCACCTGAGAAACAGCTTCACGATGAAACCCGTTTCGCACGAAAAAGCAGTTTTGTCCCAAAGGGCGAAATAGCCATAGAATACATTATAGTGAAACAGAGCTTATGGTGCTTCTACTCAAAGCAATGCTCTAGCTACTCCTTTGAAAGGCAGACAAGTCCACGTTCAGAGAGAACTTCAGCGCCAAAGCCATTTTCAGCTACGCTTATAAACCAAGCCTCTGGCTCCAGTTGCAGCACTAAGTACATGTTAGCTACAGTGGCAAAACGCAGCATGTTGATGAAGCTTATACTCCGGATGACAGGGCAGGGCCGCGATTGTTTGAAACCAACTTCAATGAAGTCTCACCTGAGAAACAGCTTCACAATTAAACCCATTTTGCACGAAAAAGCAGTTTTGTCCCAATGTGCGAAATAGTATAGAACACATTATACTGAAACAGAGCTTATTTTGCTTCTAGTAAAGCAATGCTCTAGCTGCTCCTTTGAAAGGCAGACAACTCCACGTTCAGAGAGAACTTCAGCGCCAATGCCATTTTCAGCCAAGCTTATACACCAAGCCTCTGGCTCCAGTTGCAGCACTAAGTACATGTTAGCTACAGTGCCAAAACGCAGCATGTTGATGACAGGGCAGAATCACGTTTGTTTGAAACCAACTTCATTGAAGTCTCACCTGAGAAACATCTTCACGATGAAACACGTTTCGCACGAAAAACCAGTTTTGTCCCAATGTGCGAAATAGCCATAGAACACATTATAGTGAAACAGAGCTTATTGTGCTTCTACTGAAAGCAATGGCGTAGCTGCTCCTTTGAATGGTAGCCAATTCCAGGTTCAGAGAGAACTTCAGCGCCAAAGCCATTTTCAGCTACGCTTATAAACCAAGTCTCTGGCTCCAGTTGCAGCACTAAGTACATGTTAGCTACACTGCCAAAACGCAGCATGTGGATGAAGCTTATACTCCGGATGACTGGGCAGCATCGCGTTTGTTTGAAACCAACTTCATTGAAGTCTCACCTGAGAAACATCTTCACGATGAAACCCGTTTCGCACGAAAAGCAGTTTTGTCCCAATGTGCGAAATAGCCATAGAACACATTATAGTGAAACAGAGCTTATTCTGCTTCTATAAAGCAATGCTCTAGCTGCTCCTTTGAAAGGCAGACAACTCCACGTTCAGAGAGAACTTCAGCGCCAATGCCATTTTCAGCCAAGCTTATAAACCAAGCCTCTGGCTCCAGTTGCAGCACTAAGTACATGTTAGCTACAGTGACAAAATGCAGCATGTTGATGACAGGGCAGAATCACGTTTGTTTGAAACCAACTTCATTGAAGTCTCACCTGAGAAACAGCTTCACAATTAAAACCATTTCGCACAAAAAAGCAGTTTTGTCCCAATGTGCGAAATAGCCATAGAACAAATTATAGTGAAACAGAGCTTATTTTGCTTCTAGTCAAGCAATGCTCTAGCTGCTCCTTTGAAAGGCAGACAACTCCACGTTCAGAGAGAACTTCAGCGCCAAAGCCATTTTCAGCCACGCTTATACACCAAGCCTCTGGCTCCAGTTGCAGCACTAAGTACATGTTAGCTAGAGTGACGCAACTCAGCATGTGGATGAAACTGATGCTTCGGGAAACAGGGCAGCATGGCGATTGTTTGAAACCAACTTCATTGAAGTCTCACCTGAGAAACAGCTTCACGATGAAACCCGTTTCGCACGAAAAAGCAGTTTTGTCCCAAAGGGCGAAATAGCCATAGAATACATTATAGTGAAACAGAGCTTATGGTGCTTCTACTCAAAGCAATGCTCTAGCTACTCCTTTGAAAGGCAGACAACTCCACGTTCAGAGAGAACTTCAGCGCCAAAGCCATTTTCAGCTACGCTTATAAACCAAGCCTCTGGCTCCAGTTGCAGCACTAAGTACATGTTAGCTACACTGCCAAAACGCAGCATGTTGATGAAGCTTATACTCCGGATGACAGGGCAGAATCACGTTTGTTTGAAACCAACTTCATTGAAGTCTCACCTGAGAAACAGCTTCACGATGAAACCCATTTTGCACGAAAAAGCAGTTTTGTCCCAATGTGCGAAATAGTATAGAACACATTATAGTGAAACAGAGCCTATTCTGCTTCTAGTCAAGCAATGCTCTAGCTGCTCCTTTGAAAGGCAGCCAACTCCACGTTCAAAGAGAACTTCAGCGCCAAAGCCATTTTCAGCCACGCTTATACACCAAGCCTCTGGCTCCAGTTGCAGCACTAAGTACATGTTACCTAGAGTGACGCAACTCAGCATGTGGATGAAACAGATGCTCCAGATGACAGGGCAGCGTCGCGTTTGTTTGTAACCAACTTCATTGAAGTCTCACCTGAGAAACAGCTTCACGATGAAACCCGTTTCGCACGAAAAACCAGTTTTGTCCCAATGTGCGAAATAGCCATAGAATACATTATAGTGAAACAGAGCTTTTGGTGCTTCTACTCAAAGCAACGCTCTAGCTGCTCCTTTGAAAGGCAGACAACTCCACGTTCAGAGAGAACTTCAGCGCCAATGCCATTTTCAGCTACGCTTATAAACCAAGCCTCTGGCTCCAGTTGCAGCACTAAGTACATGTTAGCTACAGTGACGCAATGCCGCATGTTGATGAAGCTTATACTCCGGATGACTGAGCAGAATCACGTTTGTTTGAAACCAACTTCATTAAAGTCTCTTCTGAGAAACAGCTTCACAATTAAACCCGTTTCGCACGAAAAGCAGTTTTGTCCCAATGTGCGAAATAGCCATGGAATACATTATAGTGAAACAGAGCTTATTTTGCTTCTACTCAAAGCAACGCTCTAGCTGCTCCTTTGAAAGGCAGACAACTCCACGTTCAGAGAGAACTTCAGCGCCAAAGCCATTTTCAGCTACGCTTATAAACCAAGCCTCTGGCTAGGGTTGCAGCACTAAGTACATGTTAGCTACAGTGCCAAAACGCAGCATGTGGATGAAGCTTATACTCCGGATGACAGGCCAGAATCACGTTTGTTTGAAACCAACTTCATTGAAGTCTCACCTGAGAAACAGCTTCACGATGAAACCCGTTTCGCACGAAAAAGCAGTTTTGTCCCAAAGGGCGAAATAGCCATAGAACACATTATAGTGAAACAGAGCTTATTGTGCTTGCACTCAAAGCAATGCTCTAGCTGCTCCTTTGAAAGGCAGACAACTCCACGTTCAGAGAGAACTTCAGCGCCAATGCCATTTTCAGCCAAGCTTATAAACCAAGCCTCTGGCTCCAGTTGCAGCACTAAGTACATGTTAGTTACAGTGCCAAAACGCAGCATGTTGATGACAGGGCAGAATCACGTTTGTTTGAAACCAACTTCATTGAAGTCTCACCTGAGAAACATCTTCACGATGAAACACGTTTCGCACGAAAAACCAGTTTTGTCCCAATGTGCGAAATAGCCATAGAACACATTATAGTGAAACAGAGCTTATTGTGCTTCTACTGAAAGCAATGGCGTAGCTGCTCCTTTGAATGGTAGCCAATTCCAGCTTCAGAGAGAACTTCAGCGCCAAAGCCATTTACAGCTACGCTTATAAACCAAGCCTCTGGCTCCAGTTGCAGCACTAAGTACATGTTAGCTACACTGCCAAAACGAAGCATGTGGATGAAGCTTATACTCCGGATGACTGGGCAGCATCGCGTTTGTTTGAAACCAACTTCATTGAAGTCTCTTTTGAGAAACAGCTTCACGATGAAACCCGTTTCGCACGAAAAACCAGTTTTGTCCAAATGTGCGAAATAGCCATAGAACACATTATAGTGAAACAGAGCTTATTCTGCTTCTAGTAAAGCAATGCTCTAGCTGCTCCTTTGAAAGGCAGATAACTCCACGTTCAGAGAGAACTTCAGCGCCAATGCCATTTTCAGCTACGCTTATAAACCAAGCCTCTGGCTCCAGTTGCAGCACTAAGTACATGTTAGCTAGAGTGACGCAACTCAGCATGTTGATGAAGCTTATACTCCGGATGACAGGCCAGAATCACGTTTGTTTGAAACCAACTTCATTGAAGTCTCACCTGAGAAACAGCTTCACGATGAAACCCGTTTCGCACGAAAAAGCAGTTTTGTCCCAAAGGGCGAAATAGCCATAGAATACATTATAGTGAAACAGAGCTTATGGTGCTTCTACTCAAAGCAATGCTCTAGCTACTCCTTTGAAAGGCAGACAACTCCACGTTCAGAGAGAACTTCAGCGCCAAAGCCATTTTCAGCTACGCTTATAAACCAAGCCTCTGGCTCCAGTTGCAGCACTAAGTACATGTTAGCTACAGTGGCAAAACGCAGCATGTTGATGAAGCTTATACTCCGGATGACAGGGCAGAATCACGTTTGTTTGAAACCAACTTCATTGAAGTCTCACCTGAGAAACATCTTCACGATGAAACCCGTTTCGCACGAAAAACCAGTTTTGTCCCAATGTGCGAAATAGCCATAGAACACATTATAGTGAAACAGAGCTTATTGTGCTTCTACTGAAAGCAATGGCGTAGCTGCTCCTTTGAATGGTAGCCAATTCCAGGTTCAGAGAGAACTTCAGCGCCAAAGCCATTTTCAGCTACGCTTATAAACCAAGTCTCTGGCTCCAGTTGCAGCACTAAGTACATGTTAGCTACACTGCCAAAACGCAGCATGTGGATGAAGCTTATACTCCGGATGACTGGGCAGCATCGCGTTTGTTTGAAACCAACTTCATTGAAGTCTCACCTGAGAAACATCTTCACGATGAAACCCGTTTCGCACGAAAAGCAGTTTTGTCCCAATGTGCGAAATAGCCATAGAACACATTATAGTGAAACAGAGCTTATTCTGCTTCTATAAAGCAATGCTCTAGCTGCTCCTTTGAAAGGCAGACAACTCCACGTTCAGAGAGAACTTCAGCGCCAATGCCATTTTCAGCCAAGCTTATAAACCAAGCCTCTGGCTCCAGTTGCAGCACTAAGTACATGTTAGCTACAGTGACACAATGCAGCATGTTGATGACAGGGCAGAATCACGTTTGTTTGAAACCAACTTCATTGAAGTCTCACCTGAGAAACAGCTTCACAATTAAAACCATTTCGCACAAAAAAGCAGTTTTGTCCCAATGTGCGAAATAGCCATAGAACAAATTATAGTGAAACAGAGCTTATTTTGCTTCTAGTCAAGCAATGCTCTAGCTGCTCCTTTGAAAGGCAGACAACTCCACGTTCAGAGAGAACTTCAGCGCCAAAGCCATTTTCAGCCACGCTTATACACCAAGCCTCTGGCTCCAGTTGCAGCACTAAGTACATGTTAGCTAGAGTGACGCAACTCAGCATGTGGATGAAACTGATGCTTCGGGAAACAGGGCAGCATGGCGATTGTTTGAAACCAACTTCATTGAAGTCTCACCTGAGAAACAGCTTCACGATGAAACCCGTTTCGCACGAAAAACCAGTTTTGTCCCAAAGGGCGAAATAGCCATAGAATACATTATAGTGAAACAGAGCTTATGGTGCTTCTACTCAAAGCAATGCTCTAGCTACTCCTTTGAAAGGCAGACAACTCCACGTTCAGAGAGAACTTCAGCGCCAAAGCCATTTTCAGCTACGCTTATAAACCAAGCCTCTGGCTCCAGTTGCAGCACTAAGTACATGTTAGCTACACTGCCAAAACGCAGCATGTTGATGAAGCTTATACTCCGGATGACAGGGCAGAATCACGTTTGTTTGAAACCAACTTCATTGAAGTCTCACCTGAGAAACAGCTTCACGATGAAACCCATTTTGCACGAAAAAGCAGTTTTGTCCCAATGTGCGAAATAGTATAGAACACATTATAGTGAAACAGAGCCTATTCTGCTTCTAGTCAAGCAATGCTCTAGCTGCTCCTTTGAAAGGCAGCCAACTCCACGTTCAAAGAGAACTTCAGCGCCAAAGCCATTTTCAGCCACGCTTATACACCAAGCCTCTGGCTCCAGTTGCAGCACTAAGTACATGTTACCTAGAGTGACGCAACTCAGCATGTGGATGAAACAGATGCTCCAGATGACAGGGCAGCGTCGCGTTTGTTTGTAACCAACTTCATTGAAGTCTCACCTGAGAAACAGCTTCACGATGAAACCCGTTTCGCACGAAAAACCAGTTTTGTCCCAATGTGCGAAATAGCCATAGAATACATTATAGTGAAACAGAGCTTTTGGTGCTTCTACTCAAAGCAACGCTCTAGCTGCTCCTTTGAAAGGCAGACAACTCCACGTTCAGAGAGAACTTCAGCGCCAATGCCATTTTCAGCTACGCTTATAAACCAAGCCTCTGGCTCCAGTTGCAGCACTAAGTACATGTTAGCTACAGTGACGCAATGCCGCATGTTGATGAAGCTTATACTCCGGATGACTGAGCAGAATCACGTTTGTTTGAAACCAACTTCATTAAAGTCTCTTCTGAGAAACAGCTTCACAATTAAACCCGTTTCGCACGAAAAGCAGTTTTGTCCCAATGTGCGAAATAGCCATGGAATACATTATAGTGAAACAGAGCTTATTTTGCTTCTACTCAAAGCAACGCTCTAGCTGCTCCTTTGAAAGGCAGACAACTCCACGTTCAGAGAGAACTTCAGCGCCAAAGCCATTTTCAGCTACGCTTATAAACCAAGCCTCTGGCTAGGGTTGCAGCACTAAGTACATGTTAGCTACAGTGCCAAAACGCAGCATGTTGATGAAGCTTATACTCCGGATGACAGGCCAGAATCACGTTTGTTTGAAACCAACTTCATTGAAGTCTCACCTGAGAAACAGCTTCACGATGAAACCCGTTTCGCACGAAAAAGCAGTTTTGTCCCAAAGGGCGAAATAGCCATAGAATACATTATAGTGAAACAGAGCTTATTTTGCTTCTAGTGAAAGAAATGCTCTAGCTGCTCCTTTGAAAGGCAGCCAACTCCACATTCAGAGATAATTTCAGCGCCAAAGCCATTTTCAGCTACGCTTATAAACCAAGCCTCTGGCTCCAGTTGCAGCACTAAGTACATGTTAGCTACAGTGACACAATGCAGCATGTTGATGAAGCTTATACTCCGGATGACAGGCCAGAATCACGTTTGTTTGAAACCAACTTCATTGAAGTCTCACCTGAGAAACAGCTTCACAATTAAACCCATTTTGCACGAAAAAGCAGTTTTGTCCCAATGTGCGAACTAGTATAGAACACATTATAGTGAAACAGAGCTTATTGTGCTTGCACTCAAAGCAATGCTCTAGCTGCTCCTTTGAAAGGCAGACAACTCCACGTTCAGAGAGAACTTCAGCGCCAATGCCATTTTCAGCCAAGCTTATAAACCAAGCCTCTGGCTCCAGTTGCAGCACTAAGTACATGTTAGTTACAGTGCCAAAACGCAGCATGTTGATGACAGGGCAGAATCACGTTTGTTTGAAACCAACTTCATTGAAGTCTCACCTGAGAAACATCTTCACGATGAAACACGTTTCGCACGAAAAACCAGTTTTGTCCCAATGTGCGAAATAGCCATAGAACACATTATAGTGAAACAGAGCTTATTGTGCTTCTACTGAAAGCAATGGCGTAGCTGCTCCTTTGAATGGTAGCCAATTCCAGCTTCAGAGAGAACTTCAGCGCCAAAGCCATTTACAGCTACGCTTATAAACCAAGCCTCTGGCTCCAGTTGCAGCACTAAGTACATGTTAGCTACACTGCCAAAACGAAGCATGTGGATGAAGCTTATACTCCGGATGACTGGGCAGCATCGCGTTTGTTTGAAACCAACTTCATTGAAGTCTCTTTTGAGAAACAGCTTCACGATGAAACCCGTTTCGCACGAAAAACCAGTTTTGTCCAAATGTGCGAAATAGCCATAGAACACATTATAGTGAAACAGAGCTTATTCTGCTTCTAGTAAAGCAATGCTCTAGCTGCTCCTTTGAAAGGCAGATAACTCCACGTTCAGAGAGAACTTCAGCGCCAATGCCATTTTCAGCTACGCTTATAAACCAAGCCTCTGGCTCCAGTTGCAGCACTAAGTACATGTTAGCTAGAGTGACGCAACTCAGCATGTTGATGAAGCTTATACTCCGGATGACAGGCCAGAATCACGTTTGTTTGAAACCAACTTCATTGAAGTCTCACCTGAGAAACAGCTTCACGATGAAACCCGTTTCGCACGAAAAAGCAGTTTTGTCCCAAAGGGCGAAATAGCCATAGAATACATTATAGTGAAACAGAGCTTATGGTGCTTCTACTCAAAGCAATGCTCTAGCTACTCCTTTGAAAGGCAGACAACTCCACGTTCAGAGAGAACTTCAGCGCCAAAGCCATTTTCAGCTACGCTTATAAACCAAGCCTCTGGCTCCTGTTGCAGCACTAAGTACATGTTAGCTACAGTGCCAAAACGCAGCATGTTGATGAAGCTTATACTCCGGATGACTGGGCAGGGCCGTGATTGTTTGAAACCAACTTCAATGAAGTCTCACCTGAGAAACAGCTTCACAATTAAACCCATTTCGCACGAAAAAGCAGTTTTGTCCCAATGTGCGAACTAGTATAGAACACATTATAGTGAAACAGAGCTTATTGTGCTTGCACTCAAAGCAATGCTCTAGCTGCTCCTTTGAAAGGCAGACAACTCCACGTTCAGAGAGAACTTCAGCGCCAATGCCATTTTCAGCCAAGCTTATAAACCAAGCCTCTGGCTCCAGTTGCAGCACTAAGTACATGTTAGTTACAGTGCCAAAACGCAGCATGTTGATGACAGGGCAGAATCACGTTTGTTTGAAACCAACTTCATTGAAGTCTCACCTGAGAAACATCTTCACGATGAAACACGTTTCGCACGAAAAACCAGTTTTGTCCCAATGTGCGAAATAGCCATAGAACACATTATAGTGAAACAGAGCTTATTGTGCTTCTACTGAAAGCAATGGCGTAGCTGCTCCTTTGAATGGTAGCCAATTCCAGCTTCAGAGAGAACTTCAGCGCTAAAGCCATTTACAGCTACGCTTATAAACCAAGCCTCTGGCTCCAGTTGCAGCACTAAGTACATGTTAGCTACACTGCCAAAACGCAGCATGTGGATGAAGCTTATACTCCGGATGACTGGGCAGCATCGCGTTTGTTTGAAACCAACTTCATTGAAGTCTCTTTTGAGAAACAGCTTCACGATGAAACCCGTTTCGCATGAAAAACCAGTTTTGTCCAAATGTGCGAAATAGCCATAGAACACATTATAGTGAAACAGAGCTTATTCTGCTTCTAGTAAAGCAATGCTCTAGCTGCTCCTTTGAAAGGCAGATAACTCCACGTTCAGAGAGAACTTCAGCGCCAATGCCATTTTCAGCTACGCTTATAAACCAAGCCTCTGGCTCCAGTTGCAGCACTAAGTACATGTTAGCTAGAGTGACGCAACTCAGCATGTTGATGAAGCTTATACTCCGGATGACAGGCCAGAATCACGTTTGTTTGAAACCAACTTCATTGAAGTCTCACCTGAGAAACAGCTTCACGATGAAACCCGTTTCGCACGAAAAAGCAGTTTTGTCCCAAAGGGCGAAATAGCCATAGAATACATTATAGTGAAACAGAGCTTATTGTGCTTGCACTCAAAGCAATGCTCTAGCTGCTCCTTTGAAAGGCAGACAACTCCACGTTCAGAGAGAACTTCAGCGCCAATGCCATTTTCAGCCAAGCTTATAAACCAAGCCTCTGGCTCCAGTTGCAGCACTAAGTACATGTTAGTTACAGTGCCAAAACGCAGCATGTTGATGACAGGGCAGAATCACGTTTGTTTGAAACCAACTTCATTGAAGTCTCACCTGAGAAACATCTTCACGATGAAACACGTTTCGCACGAAAAACCAGTTTTGTCCCAATGTGCGAAATAGCCATAGAACACATTATAGTGAAACAGAGCTTATTGTGCTTCTACTGAAAGCAATGGCGTAGCTGCTCCTTTGAATGGTAGCCAATTCCAGCTTCAGAGAGAACTTCAGCGCTAAAGCCATTTACAGCTACGCTTATAAACCAAGCCTCTGGCTCCAGTTGCAGCACTAAGTACATGTTAGCTACACTGCCAAAACGCAGCATGTGGATGAAGCTTATACTCCGGATGACTGGGCAGCATCGCGTTTGTTTGAAACCAACTTCATTGAAGTCTCTTTTGAGAAACAGCTTCACGATGAAACCCGTTTCGCATGAAAAACCAGTTTTGTCCAAATGTGCGAAATAGCCATAGAACACATTATAGTGAAACAGAGCTTATTCTGCTTCTAGTAAAGCAATGCTCTAGCTGCTCCTTTGAAAGGCAGATAACTCCACGTTCAGAGAGAACTTCAGCGCCAATGCCATTTTCAGCTACGCTTATAAACCAAGCCTCTGGCTCCAGTTGCAGCACTAAGTACATGTTAGCTAGAGTGACGCAACTCAGCATGTTGATGAAGCTTATACTCCGGATGACAGGCCAGAATCACGTTTGTTTGAAACCAACTTCATTGAAGTCTCACCTGAGAAACAGCTTCACGATGAAACCCGTTTCGCACGAAAAAGCAGTTTTGTCCCAAAGGGCGAAATAGCCATAGAATACATTATAGTGAAACAGAGCTTATGGTGCTTCTACTCAAAGCAATGCTCTAGCTACTCCTTTGAAAGGCAGACAACTCCACGTTCAGAGAGAACTTCAGCGCCAAAGCCATTTTCAGCTACGCTTATAAACCAAGCCTCTGGCTCCAGTTGCAGCACTAAGTACATGTTAGCTACAGTGCCAAAACGCAGCATGTTGATGAAGCTTATACTCCGGATGACTGGGCAGCATCGCGATTGTTTGAAACCAACTTCAATGAAGTCTCACCTGAGAAACAGCTTCACAATTAAACCCATTTCGCACGAAAAAGCAGTTTTGTCCCAATGTGCGAAATAGTATAGAACACATTATACTGAAACAGAGCTTATTTTGCTTCTAGTAAAGCAATGCTCTAGCTGCTCCTTTGAAAGGCAGACAACTCCACGTTCAGAGAGAACTTCAGCGCCAAAGCCATTTTCAGCTACGCTTATACACCAAGCCTCTGGCTCCAGTTGCAGCACTAAGTACATGTTAGCTACAGTGCCAAAACGCAGCATGTTGATGACAGGGCAGAATCACGTTTGTTTGAAACCAACTTCATTGAAGTCTCACCTGAGAAACATCTTCACGATGAAACCCGTTTCGCACGAAAAACCAGTTTTGTCCCAATGTGCGAAATAGCCATAGAACACATTATAGTGAAACAGAGCTTATTGTGCTTCTACTGAAAGCAATGGCGTAGCTGCTCCTTTGAATGGTAGCCAATTCCAGGTTCAGAGAGAACTTCAGCGCCAAAGCCATTTTCAGCTACGCTTATAAACCAAGTCTCTGGCTCCAGTTGCAGCACTAAGTACATGTTAGCTACACTGCCAAAACGCAGCATGTGGATGAAGCTTATACTCCGGATGACTGGGCAGCATCGCGTTTGTTTGAAACCAACTTCATTGAAGTCTCACCTGAGAAACATCTTCACGATGAAACCCGTTTCGCACGAAAAGCAGTTTTGTCCCAATGTGCGAAATAGCCATAGAACACATTATAGTGAAACAGAGCTTATTCTGCTTCTATAAAGCAATGCTCTAGCTGCTCCTTTGAAAGGCAGACAACTCCACGTTCAGAGAGAACTTCAGCGCCAATGCCATTTTCAGCCAAGCTTATAAACCAAGCCTCTGGCTCCAGTTGCAGCACTAAGTACATGTTAGCTACAGTGACACAATGCAGCATGTTGATGACAGGGCAGAATCACGTTTGTTTGAAACCAACTTCATTGAAGTCTCACCTGAGAAACAGCTTCACAATTAAACCCATTTCGCACAAAAAAGCAGTTTTGTCCGAATGTGCGAAATAGCCATAGAACAAATTATAGTGAAACAGAGCTTATTTTGCTTCTAGTCAAGCAATGCTCTAGCTGCTCCTTTGAAAGGCAGACAACTCCACGTTCAGAGAGAACTTCAGCGCCAAAGCCATTTTCAGCCACGCTTATACACCAAGCCTCTGGCTCCAGTTGCAGCACTAAGTACATGTTAGCTAGAGTGACGCAACTCAGCATGTGGATGAAACTGATGCTTCGGGAAACAGGGCAGCATGGCGATTGTTTGAAACCAACTTCATTGAAGTCTCACCTGAGAAACAGCTTCACGATGAAACCCGTTTCGCACGAAAAAGCAGTTTTGTCCCAAAGGGCGAAATAGCCATAGAATACATTATAGTGAAACAGAGCTTATGGTGCTTCTACTCAAAGCAATGCTCTAGCTACTCCTTTGAAAGGCAGACAACTCCACGTTCAGAGAGAACTTCAGCGCCAAAGCCATTTTCAGCTACGCTTATAAACCAAGCCTCTGGCTCCAGTTGCAGCACTAAGTACATGTTAGCTACACTGCCAAAACGCAGCATGTTGATGAAGCTTATACTCCGGATGACAGGGCAGAATCACGTTTGTTTGAAACCAACTTCATTGAAGTCTCACCTGAGAAACAGCTTCACGATGAAACCCATTTTGCACGAAAAAGCAGTTTTGTCCCAATGTGCGAAATAGTATAGAACACATTATAGTGAAACAGAGCCTATTCTGCTTCTAGTCAAGCAATGCTCTAGCTGCTCCTTTGAAAGGCAGCCAACTCCACGTTCAAAGAGAACTTCAGCGCCAAAGCCATTTTCAGCCACGCTTATACACCAAGCCTCTGGCTCCAGTTGCAGCACTAAGTACATGTTACCTAGAGTGACGCAACTCAGCATGTGGATGAAACTGATGCTCCAGATGACAGGGCAGCGTCGCGTTTGTTTGTAACCAACTTCATTGAAGTCTCACCTGAGAAACAGCTTCACGATGAAACCCGTTTCGCACGAAAAACCAGTTTTGTCCCAATGTGCGAAATAGCCATAGAATACATTATAGTGAAACAGAGCTTTTGGTGCTTCTACTCAAAGCAACGCTCTAGCTGCTCCTTTGAAAGGCAGACAACTCCACGTTCAGAGAGAACTTCAGCGCCAATGCCATTTTCAGCTACGCTTATAAACCAAGCCTCTGGCTCCAGTTGCAGCACTAAGTACATGTTAGCTACAGTGACGCAATGCCGCATGTTGATGAAGCTTATACTCCGGATGACTATGCAGAATCACGTTTGTTTGAAACCAACTTCATTAAAGTCTCTTCTGAGAAACAGCTTCACAATTAAACCCATTTCGCACGAAAAGCAGTTTTGTCCCAATGTGCGAAATAGCCATGGAATACATTATAGTGAAACAGAGCTTATTTTGCTTCTACTCAAAGCAACGCTCTAGCTGCTCCTTTGAAAGGCAGCCAACTCCACGTTCAGAGAGAACTTCAGCGCCAAAGCCATTTTCAGCTACGCTTATACACCAAGCCTCTGGCTCCAGTTGCAGCACTAAGTACATGTTAGCTAGAGTGACGCAACTCAGCATGTGGATGAAACTGATGCTCCGGATGACAGGGCAGCGTCGCGTTTGTTTGTAACCAACTTCATTGAAGTCTCTTCTGAGAAACAGCTTCACAATGAAACCCGTTTCGCACGAAAAACCAGTTTTGTCCAAATGTGCGAAATAGCCATAGAACACATTATAGTGAAACAGAGCTTATTCTGCTTCTAGTAAAGCAATGCTCTAGCTGCTCCTTTGAAAGGCAGACAACTCCACGTTCAGAGAGAACTTCAGCGCCAATGCCATTTTCAGCTACGCTTATAAACCAAGCCTCTGGCTCCAGTTGCAGCACTAAGTACATGTTAGCTAGAGTGACGCAACTCAGCATGTGGATGAAACTGATGCTTCGGGAAACAGGCCAGAATCACGTTTGTTTGAAACCAACTTCATTGAAGTCTCACCTGAGAAACAGCTTCACGATGAAACCCGTTTCGCACGAAAAAGCAGTTTTGTCCCAAAGGGCGAAATAGCCATAGAATACATTATAGTGAAACAGAGCTTATGGTGCTTCTACTCAAAGCAATGCTCTAGCTACTCCTTTGAAAGGCAGACAACTCCACGTTCAGAGAGAACTTCAGCGCCAAAGCCATTTTCAGCTACGCTTATAAACCAAGCCTCTGGCTCCAGTTGCAGCACTAAGTACATGTTAGCTACAGTGCCAAAACGCAGCATGTTGATGAAGCTTATACTCCGGATGACTGGGCAGGGCCGCGATTGTTTGAAACCAACTTCAATGAAGTCTCACCTGAGAAACAGCTTCACAATTAAACCCATTTCGCACGAAAAAGCAGTTTTGTCCCAATGTGCGAAATAGTATAGAACACATTATAGTGAAACAGAGCTTATTCTGCTTCTAGTAAAGCAATGCTCTAGCTGCTCCTTTGAAAGGCAGACAACTCCACGTTCACAGAGAACTTCAGCGCCAAAGCCATTTTCAGCCAAGCTTATACACCAAGCCTCTGGCTCCAGTTGCAGCACTAAGTACATGTTAGCTACAGTGCCAAAACGCAGCATGTTGATGACAGGGCAGAATCACGTTTGTTTGAAACCAACTTCTTTGAAGTCTCACCTGAGAAACATCTTCACGATGAAACCCGTTTCGCACGAAAAACCAGTTTTGTCCCAATGTGCGAAATAGCCATAGAACACATTATAGTGAAACAGAGCTTATTGTGCTTCTACTGAAAGCAATGGCGTAGCTGCTCCTTTGAATGGTAGCCAATTCCAGGTTCAGAGAGAACTTCAGCGCCAAAGCCATTTTCAGCTACGCTTATAAACCAAGTCTCTGGCTCCAGTTGCAGCACTAAGTACATGTTAGCTACACTGCCAAAACGCAGCATGTGGATGAAGCTTATACTCCGGATGACTGGGCAGCATCGCGTTTGTTTGAAACCAACTTCATTGAAGTCTCACCTGAGAAACATCTTCACGATGAAACCCGTTTCGCACGAAAAGCAGTTTTGTCCCAATGTGCGAAATAGCCATAGAACACATTATAGTGAAACAGAGCTTATTCTGCTTCTATAAAGCAACGCTCTAGCTGCTCCTTTGAAAGGCAGACAACTCCACGTTCAGAGAGAACTTCAGCGCCAATGCCATTTTCAGCCAAGCTTATAAACCAAGCCTCTGGCTCCAGTTGCAGCACTAAGTACATGTTAGCTACAGTGCCAAAACGCAGCATGTTGATGACAGGGCAGAATCACGTTTGTTTGAAACCAACTTCATTGAAGTCTCACCTGAGAAACAGCTTCACAATTAAACCCATTTCGCACAAAAAAGCAGTTTTGTCCCAATGTGCAAAATAGCCATAGAACAAATTATAGTGAAACAGAGCTTATTTTGCTTCTAGTCAAGCAATGCTCTAGCTGCTCCTTTGAAAGGCAGACAACTCCACGTTCAGAGAGAACTTCAGCGCCAAAGCCATTTTCAGCCACGCTTATACACCAAGCCTCTGGCTCCAGTTGCAGCACTAAGTACATGTTAGCTAGAGTGACGCAACTCAGCATGTGGATGAAACTGATGCTTCGGGAAACAGGGCAGCATGGCGATTGTTTGAAACCAACTTCATTGAAGTCTCACCTGAGAAACAGCTTCACGATGAAACCCGTTTCGCACGAAAAAGCAGTTTTGTCCCAAAGGGCGAAATAGCCATAGAATACATTATAGTGAAACAGAGCTTATGGTGCTTCTACTCAAAGCAATGCTCTAGCTACTCCTTTGAAAGGCAGACAACTCCACGTTCAGAGAGAACTTCAGCGCCAAAGCCATTTTCAGCTACGCTTATAAACCAAGCCTCTGGCTCCAGTTGCAGCACTAAGTACATGTTAGCTACACTGCCAAAACGCAGCATGTTGATGAAGCTTATACTCCGGATGACAGGGCAGAATCACGTTTGTTTGAAACCAACTTCATTGAAGTCTCACCTGAGAAACAGCTTCACGATGAAACCCATTTTGCACGAAAAAGCAGTTTTGTCCCAATGTGCGAAATAGTATAGAACACATTATAGTGAAACAGAGCCTATTCTGCTTCTAGTCAAGCAATGCTCTAGCTGCTCCTTTGAAAGGCAGCCAACTCCACGTTCAAAGAGAACTTCAGCGCCAAAGCCATTTTCAGCCACGCTTATACACCAAGCCTCTGGCTCCAGTTGCAGCACTAAGTACATGTTACCTAGAGTGACGCAACTCAGCATGTGGATGAAACTGATGCTCCAGATGACAGGGCAGCGTCGCGTTTGTTTGTAACCAACTTCATTGAAGTCTCACCTGAGAAACAGCTTCACGATGAAACCCGTTTCGCACGAAAAACCAGTTTTGTCCCAATGTGCGAAATAGCCATAGAATACATTATAGTGAAACAGAGCTTTTGGTGCTTCTACTCAAAGCAATGCTCTAGCTGCTCCTTTGAAAGGCAGACAACTCCACGTTCAGAGAGAACTTCAGCGCCAATGCCATTTTCAGCTACGCTTATAAACCAAGCCTCTGGCTCCAGTTGCAGCACTAAGTACATGTTAGCTACAGTGACGCAATGCCGCATGTTGATGAAGCTTATACTCCGGATGACTATGCAGAATCACGTTTGTTTGAAACCAACTTCATTAAAGTCTCTTCTGAGAAACAGCTTCACAATTAAACCCGTTTCGCACGAAAAGCAGTTTTGTCCCAATGTGCGAAATAGCCATGGAATACATTATAGTGAAACAGAGCTTATTTTGCTTCTACTCAAAGCAACGCTCTAGCTGCTCCTTTGAAAGGCAGCCAACTCCACGTTCAGAGAGAACTTCAGCGCCAAAGCCATTTTCAGCTACGCTTATACACCAAGCCTCTGGCTCCAGTTGCAGCACTAAGTACATGTTAGCTAGAGTGACGCAACTCAGCATGTGGATGAAACTGATGCTCCGGATGACAGGGCAGCGTCGCGTTTGTTTGTAACCAACTTCATTGAAGTCTCTTCTGAGAAACAGCTTCACAATGAAACCCGTTTCGCACGAAAAACCAGTTTTGTCCAAATGTGCGAAATAGCCATAGAACACATTATAGTGAAACAGAGCTTTTGGTGCTTCTACTCAAAGCAATGCTCTAGCTGCTCATTTGAAAGGCAGACAACTCCACGTTCAGAGAGAACTTCAGCGCCAATGCCATTTTCAGCTACGCTTATAAACCAAGCCTCTGGCTCCAGTTGCAGCACTAAGTACATGTTAGCTAGAGTGACGCAACTCAGCATGTTGATGAAGCTTATACTCCGGATGACAGGCCAGAATCACGTTTGTTTGAAACCAACTTCATTGAAGTCTCACCTGAGAAACAGCTTCACGATGAAACCCGTTTCGCACGAAAAAGCAGTTTTGTCCCAAAGGGCGAAATAGCCATAGAATACATTATAGTGAAACAGAGCTTATGGTGCTTCTACTCAAAGCAATTCTCTAGCTACTCCTTTGAAAGGCAGACAACTCCACGTTCAGAGAGAACTTCAGCGCCAAAGCCATTTTCAGCTACGCTTATAAACCAAGCCTCTGGCTCCAGTTGCAGCACTAAGTACATGTTAGCTACAGTGCCAAAACGCAGCATGTTGATGAAGCTTATACTCCGGATGACTGGGCAGGGCCGCGATTGTTTGAAACCAACTTCAATGAAGTCTCACCTGAGAAACAGCTTCACAATTAAACCCATTTCGCACGAAAAAGCAGTTTTGTCCCAATGTGCGAAATAGTATAGAACACATTATAGTGAAACAGAGCTTATTCTGCTTCTAGTAAAGCAATGCTCTAGCTGCTCCTTTGAAAGGCAGACAACTCCACGTTCAGAGAGAACTTCAGCGCCAAAGCCATTTTCAGCCAAGCTTATACACCAAGCCTCTGGCTCCAGTTGCAGCACTAAGTACATGTTAGCTACAGTGCCAAAACGCAGCATGTTGATGACAGGGCAGAATCACGTTTGTTTGAAACCAACTTCTTTGAAGTCTCACCTGAGAAACATCTTCACGATGAAACCCGTTTCGCACGAAAAACCAGTTTTGTCCCAATGTGCGAAATAGCCATAGAACACATTATAGTGAAACAGAGCTTATTGTGCTTCTACTGAAAGCAATGGCGTAGCTGCTCCTTTGAATGGTAGCCAATTCCAGGTTCAGAGAGAACTTCAGCGCCAAAGCCATTTTCAGCTACGCTTATAAACCAAGTCTCTGGCTCCAGTTGCAGCACTAAGTACATGTTAGCTACACTGCCAAAACGCAGCATGTGGATGAAGCTTATACTCCGGATGACTGGGCAGCATCGCGTTTGTTTGAAACCAACTTCATTGAAGTCTCACCTGAGAAACATCTTCACGATGAAACCCGTTTCGCACGAAAAAGCAGTTTTGTCCCAAAGGGCGAAATAGCCATAGAATACATTATAGTGAAACAGAGCTTATGGTGCTTCTACTCAAAGCAATGCTCTAGCTACTCCTTTGAAAGGCAGACAACTCCACGTTCAGAGAGAACTTCAGCGCCAATGCCATTTTCAGCCAAGCTTATAAACCAAGCCTCTGGCTCCAGTTGCAGCACTAAGTACATGTTAGCTACAGTGCCAAAACGCAGCATGTTGATGACAGGGCAGAATCACGTTTGTTTGAAACCAACTTCATTGAAGTCTCACCTGAGAAACAGCTTCACAATTAAACCCATTTCGCACAAAAAAGCAGTTTTGTCCCAATGTGCAAAATAGCCATAGAACAAATTATAGTGAAACAGAGCTTATTTTGCTTCTAGTCAAGCAATGCTCTAGCTGCTCCTTTGAAAGGCAGACAACTCCACGTTCAGAGAGAACTTCAGCGCCAAAGCCATTTTCAGCTACGCTTATACACCAAGCCTCTGGCTCCAGTTGCAGCACTAAGTACATGTTACCTAGAGTGACGCAACTCAGCATGTGGATGAAACTGATGCTTCGGGAAACAGGGCAGCATGGCGATTGTTTGAAACCAACTTCATTGAAGTCTCACCTGAGAAACAGCTTCACGATGAAACCCGTTTCACACGAAAAAGCAGTTTTGTCCCAAAGGGCGAAATAGCCATAGAATACATTATAGTGAAACAGAGCTTATGGTGCTTCTACTCAAAGCAATGCTCTAGCTACTCCTTTGAAAGGCAGACAACTCCACGTTCAGAGAGAACTTCAGCGCCAAAGCCATTTTCAGCTACGCTTATAAACCAAGCCTCTGGCTCCAGTTGCAGCACTAAGTACATGTTAGCTACAGTGCCAAAACGCAGCATGTGGATGAAGCTTATACTCCGGATGACAGGGCAGAATCACGTTTGTTTGAAACCAACTTCATTGAAGTCTCACCTGAGAAACAGCTTCACGATGAAACCCATTTTGCACGAAAAAGCAGTTTTGTCCCAATGTGCGAAATAGTATAGAACACATTATAGTGAAACAGAGCCTATTCTGCTTCTAGTCAAGCAATGCTCTAGCTGCTCCTTTGAAAGGCAGCCAACTCCACGTTCAAAGAGAACTTCAGCGCCAAAGCCATTTTCAGCTACGCTTATACACCAAGCCTCTGGCTCCAGTTGCAGCACTAAGTACATGTTACCTAGAGTGACGCAACTCAGCATGTGGATGAAACTAATGCTCCGGATGACAGGGCAGCGTCGCGTTTGTTTGTAACCAACTTCATTGAAGTCTCACCTGAGAAACAGCTTCACGATGAAACCCGTTTCGCACGAAAAACCAGTTTTGTCCCAATGTGCGAAATAGCCATAGAATACATTATAGTGAAACAGAGCTTTTGGTGCTTCTACTCAAAGCAATGCTCTAGCTGCTCGTTTGAAAGGCAGACAACTCCACGTTCAGAGAGAACTTCAGCGCCAATGCCATTTTCAGCTACGCTTATAAACCAAGCCTCTGGCTCCAGTTGCAGCACTAAGTACATGTTAGCTACAGTGACGCAATGCCGCATGTTGATGAAGCTTATACTCCGGATGACTATGCAGAATCACGTTTGTTTGAAACCAACTTCATTAAAGTCTCTTCTGAGAAACAGCTTCACGATGAAACCCGTTTCGCACGAAAAGCAGTTTTGTCCCAATGTGCGAAATAGCCATGGAATACATTATACTGAAACAGAGCTTATTTTGCTTCTACTCAAAGCAACGCTCTAGCTGCTCCTTTCAAAGGCAGACAACTCCACGTTCAGAGAGAACTTCAGCGCCAAAGCCATTTTCAGCTACGCTTATACACCAAGCCTCTGGCTCCAGTTGCAGCACTAAGTACATGTTAGCTAGAGTGACGCAACTCAGCATGTGGATGAAACTGATGCTCCGGATGACAGGGCAGCGTCGCGTTTGTTTGTAACCAACTTCATTGAAGTCTCTTCTGAGAAACAGCTTCACGATGAAACCCGTTTCGCACGAAAAACCAGTTTTGTCCAAATGTGCGAAATAGCCATAGAACACATTATAGTGAAACAGAGCTTATTCTGCTTCTAGTAAAGCAATGCTCTAGCTGCTCCTTTGAAAGGCAGACAACTCCACGTTCAGAGAGAACTTCAGCGCCAATGCCATTTTCAGCTACGCTTATAAACCAAGCCTCTGGCTCCAGTTGCAGCACTAAGTACATGTTAGCTAGAGTGACGCAACTCAGCATGTGGATGAAACTGATGCTTCGGGAAACAGGGCAGCATGGCGATTGTTTGAAACCAACTTCATTGAAGTCTCACCTGAGAAACAGCTTCACGATGAAACCCGTTTCGCACGAAAAACCAGTTTTGTCCCAAAGGGCGAAATAGCCATAGAATACATTATAGTGAAACAGAGCTTATGGTGCTTCTACTCAAAGCAATGCTCTAGCTACTCCTTTGAAAGGCAGACAACTCCACGTTCAGAGAGAACTTCAGCGCCAAAGCCATTTTCAGCTACGCTTATAAACCAAGCCTCTGGCTCCAGTTGCAGCACTAAGTACATGTTAGCTACAGTGCCAAAACGCAGCATGTTGATGAAGCTTATACTCCGGATGACAGGCCAGAATCACGTTTGTTTGAAACCAACTTCATTGAAGTCTCACCTGAGAAACAGCTTCACGATGAAACCCGTTTCGCACGAAAAAGCAGTTTTGTCCCAAAGGGCGAAATAGCCATAGAACACATTATAGTGAAACAGAGCTTATTTTGCTTCTAGTGAAAGCAATGCTCTAGCTGCTCCTTTGAAAGGCAGCCAACTCCACGTTCAGAGAGAACTTCAGCGCCAAAGCCATTTTCAGCTACGCTTATAAACCAAGCCTCTGGCTCCAGTTGCAGCACTAAGTACATGTTAGCTACAGTGACACAATGCAGCATGTTGATGAAGCTTATACTCCGGATGACTGGGCAGCGCCGCGATTGTTTGAAACCAACTTCATTGAAGTCTCACCTGAGAAACAGCTTCACAATTAAACCCATTTCGCACGAAAAAGCAGTTTTGTCCCAATGTGCGAACTAGTATAGAACACATTATAGTGAAACAGAGCTTATTCTGCTTCTAGTAAAGCAATGCTCTAGCTGCTCCTTTGAAAGGCAGACAACTCCACGTTCAGAGAGAACTTCAGCGCCAATGCCATTTTCAGCCAAGCTTATAAACCAAGCCTCTGGCTCCAGTTGCAGCACTAAGTACATGTTAGTTACAGTGCCAAAACGCAGCATGTTGATGACAGGGCAGAATCACGTTTGTTTGAAACCAACTTCATTGAAGTCTCACCTGAGAAACATCTTCACGATGAAACCCGTTTCGCACGAAAAACCAGTTTTGTCCCAATGTGCGAAATAGCCATAGAACACATTATAGTGAAACAGAGCTTATTGTGCTTCTACTGAAAGCAATGGCGTAGCTGCTCCTTTGAATGGTAGCCAATTCCAGCTTCAGAGAGAACTTCAGCGCTAAAGCCATTTACAGCTACGCTTATAAACCAAGCCTCTGGCTCCAGTTGCAGCACTAAGTACATGTTAGCTACACTGCCAAAACGCAGCATGTGGATGAAGCTTATACTCCGGATGACTGGGCAGCATCGCGTTTGTTTGAAACCAACTTCATTGAAGTCTCTTTTGAGAAACAGCTTCACGATGAAACCCGTTTCGCATGAAAAACCAGTTTTGTCCAAATGTGCGAAATAGCCATAGAACACATTATAGTGAAACAGAGCTTATTCTGCTTCTAGTAAAGCAATGCTCTAGCTGCTCCTTTGAAAGGCAGATAACTCCACGTTCAGAGAGAACTTCAGCGCCAATGCCATTTTCAGCTACGCTTATAAACCAAGCCTCTGGCTCCAGTTGCAGCACTAAGTACATGTTAGCTAGAGTGACGCAACTCAGCATGTTGATGAAGCTTATACTCCGGATGACAGGCCAGAATCACGTTTGTTTGAAACCAACTTCATTGAAGTCTCACCTGAGAAACAGCTTCACGATGAAACCCGTTTCGCACGAAAAAGCAGTTTTGTCCCAAAGGGCGAAATAGCCATAGAATACATTATAGTGAAACAGAGCTTATGGTGCTTCTACTCAAAGCAATGCTCTAGCTACTCCTTTGAAAGGCAGACAACTCCACGTTCAGAGAGAACTTCAGCGCCAAAGCCATTTTCAGCTACGCTTATAAACCAAGCCTCTGGCTCCAGTTGCAGCACTAAGTACATGTTAGCTACAGTGCCAAAACGCAGCATGTTGATGAAGCTTATACTCCGGATGACTGGGCAGCATCGCGATTGTTTGAAACCAACTTCAATGAAGTCTCACCTGAGAAACAGCTTCACAATTAAACCCATTTCGCACGAAAAAGCAGTTTTGTCCCAATGTGCGAAATAGTATAGAACACATTATACTGAAACAGAGCTTATTTTGCTTCTAGTAAAGCAATGCTCTAGCTGCTCCTTTGAAAGGCAGACAACTCCACGTTCAGAGAGAACTTCAGCGCCAAAGCCATTTTCAGCTACGCTTATACACCAAGCCTCTGGCTCCAGTTGCAGCACTAAGTACATGTTAGCTACAGTGCCAAAACGCAGCATGTTGATGACAGGGCAGAATCACGTTTGTTTGAAACCAACTTCATTGAAGTCTCACCTGAGAAACATCTTCACGATGAAACCCGTTTCGCACGAAAAACCAGTTTTGTCCCAATGTGCGAAATAGCCATAGAACACATTATAGTGAAACAGAGCTTATTGTGCTTCTACTGAAAGCAATGGCGTAGCTGCTCCTTTGAATGGTAGCCAATTCCAGGTTCAGAGAGAACTTCAGCGCCAAAGCCATTTTCAGCTACGCTTATAAACCAAGTCTCTGGCTCCAGTTGCAGCACTAAGTACATGTTAGCTACACTGCCAAAACGCAGCATGTGGATGAAGCTTATACTCCGGATGACTGGGCAGCATCGCGTTTGTTTGAAACCAACTTCATTGAAGTCTCACCTGAGAAACATCTTCACGATGAAACCCGTTTCGCACGAAAAGCAGTTTTGTCCCAATGTGCGAAATAGCCATAGAACACATTATAGTGAAACAGAGCTTATTCTGCTTCTATAAAGCAATGCTCTAGCTGCTCCTTTGAAAGGCAGACAACTCCACGTTCAGAGAGAACTTCAGCGCCAATGCCATTTTCAGCCAAGCTTATAAACCAAGCCTCTGGCTCCAGTTGCAGCACTAAGTACATGTTAGCTACAGTGACACAATGCAGCATGTTGATGACAGGGCAGAATCACGTTTGTTTGAAACCAACTTCATTGAAGTCTCACCTGAGAAACAGCTTCACAATTAAACCCATTTCGCACAAAAAAGCAGTTTTGTCCGAATGTGCGAAATAGCCATAGAACAAATTATAGTGAAACAGAGCTTATTTTGCTTCTAGTCAAGCAATGCTCTAGCTGCTCCTTTGAAAGGCAGACAACTCCACGTTCAGAGAGAACTTCAGCGCCAAAGCCATTTTCAGCCACGCTTATACACCAAGCCTCTGGCTCCAGTTGCAGCACTAAGTACATGTTAGCTAGAGTGACGCAACTCAGCATGTGGATGAAACTGATGCTTCGGGAAACAGGGCAGCATGGCGATTGTTTGAAACCAACTTCATTGAAGTCTCACCTGAGAAACAGCTTCACGATGAAACCCGTTTCGCACGAAAAAGCAGTTTTGTCCCAAAGGGCGAAATAGCCATAGAATACATTATAGTGAAACAGAGCTTATGGTGCTTCTACTCAAAGCAATGCTCTAGCTACTCCTTTGAAAGGCAGACAACTCCACGTTCAGAGAGAACTTCAGCGCCAAAGCCATTTTCAGCTACGCTTATAAACCAAGCCTCTGGCTCCAGTTGCAGCACTAAGTACATGTTAGCTACACTGCCAAAACGCAGCATGTTGATGAAGCTTATACTCCGGATGACAGGGCAGAATCACGTTTGTTTGAAACCAACTTCATTGAAGTCTCACCTGAGAAACAGCTTCACGATGAAACCCATTTTGCACGAAAAAGCAGTTTTGTCCCAATGTGCGAAATAGTATAGAACACATTATAGTGAAACAGAGCCTATTCTGCTTCTAGTCAAGCAATGCTCTAGCTGCTCCTTTGAAAGGCAGCCAACTCCACGTTCAAAGAGAACTTCAGCGCCAAAGCCATTTTCAGCCACGCTTATACACCAAGCCTCTGGCTCCAGTTGCAGCACTAAGTACATGTTACCTAGAGTGACGCAACTCAGCATGTGGATGAAACTGATGCTCCAGATGACAGGGCAGCGTCGCGTTTGTTTGTAACCAACTTCATTGAAGTCTCACCTGAGAAACAGCTTCACGATGAAACCCGTTTCGCACGAAAAACCAGTTTTGTCCCAATGTGCGAAATAGCCATAGAATACATTATAGTGAAACAGAGCTTTTGGTGCTTCTACTCAAAGCAACGCTCTAGCTGCTCCTTTGAAAGGCAGACAACTCCACGTTCAGAGAGAACTTCAGCGCCAATGCCATTTTCAGCTACGCTTATAAACCAAGCCTCTGGCTCCAGTTGCAGCACTAAGTACATGTTAGCTACAGTGACGCAATGCCGCATGTTGATGAAGCTTATACTCCGGATGACTATGCAGAATCACGTTTGTTTGAAACCAACTTCATTAAAGTCTCTTCTGAGAAACAGCTTCACAATTAAACCCATTTCGCACGAAAAGCAGTTTTGTCCCAATGTGCGAAATAGCCATGGAATACATTATAGTGAAACAGAGCTTATTTTGCTTCTACTCAAAGCAACGCTCTAGCTGCTCCTTTGAAAGGCAGCCAACTCCACGTTCAGAGAGAACTTCAGCGCCAAAGCCATTTTCAGCTACGCTTATACACCAAGCCTCTGGCTCCAGTTGCAGCACTAAGTACATGTTAGCTAGAGTGACGCAACTCAGCATGTGGATGAAACTGATGCTCCGGATGACAGGGCAGCGTCGCGTTTGTTTGTAACCAACTTCATTGAAGTCTCTTCTGAGAAACAGCTTCACAATGAAACCCGTTTCGCACGAAAAACCAGTTTTGTCCAAATGTGCGAAATAGCCATAGAACACATTATAGTGAAACAGAGCTTATTCTGCTTCTAGTAAAGCAATGCTCTAGCTGCTCCTTTGAAAGGCAGACAACTCCACGTTCAGAGAGAACTTCAGCGCCAATGCCATTTTCAGCTACGCTTATAAACCAAGCCTCTGGCTCCAGTTGCAGCACTAAGTACATGTTAGCTAGAGTGACGCAACTCAGCATGTGGATGAAACTGATGCTTCGGGAAACAGGCCAGAATCACGTTTGTTTGAAACCAACTTCATTGAAGTCTCACCTGAGAAACAGCTTCACGATGAAACCCGTTTCGCACGAAAAAGCAGTTTTGTCCCAAAGGGCGAAATAGCCATAGAATACATTATAGTGAAACAGAGCTTATGGTGCTTCTACTCAAAGCAATGCTCTAGCTACTCCTTTGAAAGGCAGACAACTCCACGTTCAGAGAGAACTTCAGCGCCAAAGCCATTTTCAGCTACGCTTATAAACCAAGCCTCTGGCTCCAGTTGCAGCACTAAGTACATGTTAGCTACAGTGCCAAAACGCAGCATGTTGATGAAGCTTATACTCCGGATGACTGGGCAGGGCCGCGATTGTTTGAAACCAACTTCAATGAAGTCTCACCTGAGAAACAGCTTCACAATTAAACCCATTTCGCACGAAAAAGCAGTTTTGTCCCAATGTGCGAAATAGTATAGAACACATTATAGTGAAACAGAGCTTATTCTGCTTCTAGTAAAGCAATGCTCTAGCTGCTCCTTTGAAAGGCAGACAACTCCACGTTCACAGAGAACTTCAGCGCCAAAGCCATTTTCAGCCAAGCTTATACACCAAGCCTCTGGCTCCAGTTGCAGCACTAAGTACATGTTAGCTACAGTGCCAAAACGCAGCATGTTGATGACAGGGCAGAATCACGTTTGTTTGAAACCAACTTCTTTGAAGTCTCACCTGAGAAACATCTTCACGATGAAACCCGTTTCGCACGAAAAACCAGTTTTGTCCCAATGTGCGAAATAGCCATAGAACACATTATAGTGAAACAGAGCTTATTGTGCTTCTACTGAAAGCAATGGCGTAGCTGCTCCTTTGAATGGTAGCCAATTCCAGGTTCAGAGAGAACTTCAGCGCCAAAGCCATTTTCAGCTACGCTTATAAACCAAGTCTCTGGCTCCAGTTGCAGCACTAAGTACATGTTAGCTACACTGCCAAAACGCAGCATGTGGATGAAGCTTATACTCCGGATGACTGGGCAGCATCGCGTTTGTTTGAAACCAACTTCATTGAAGTCTCACCTGAGAAACATCTTCACGATGAAACCCGTTTCGCACGAAAAGCAGTTTTGTCCCAATGTGCGAAATAGCCATAGAACACATTATAGTGAAACAGAGCTTATTCTGCTTCTATAAAGCAACGCTCTAGCTGCTCCTTTGAAAGGCAGACAACTCCACGTTCAGAGAGAACTTCAGCGCCAATGCCATTTTCAGCCAAGCTTATAAACCAAGCCTCTGGCTCCAGTTGCAGCACTAAGTACATGTTAGCTACAGTGCCAAAACGCAGCATGTTGATGACAGGGCAGAATCACGTTTGTTTGAAACCAACTTCATTGAAGTCTCACCTGAGAAACAGCTTCACAATTAAACCCATTTCGCACAAAAAAGCAGTTTTGTCCCAATGTGCAAAATAGCCATAGAACAAATTATAGTGAAACAGAGCTTATTTTGCTTCTAGTCAAGCAATGCTCTAGCTGCTCCTTTGAAAGGCAGACAACTCCACGTTCAGAGAGAACTTCAGCGCCAAAGCCATTTTCAGCCACGCTTATACACCAAGCCTCTGGCTCCAGTTGCAGCACTAAGTACATGTTAGCTAGAGTGACGCAACTCAGCATGTGGATGAAACTGATGCTTCGGGAAACAGGGCAGCATGGCGATTGTTTGAAACCAACTTCATTGAAGTCTCACCTGAGAAACAGCTTCACGATGAAACCCGTTTCGCACGAAAAAGCAGTTTTGTCCCAAAGGGCGAAATAGCCATAGAATACATTATAGTGAAACAGAGCTTATGGTGCTTCTACTCAAAGCAATGCTCTAGCTACTCCTTTGAAAGGCAGACAACTCCACGTTCAGAGAGAACTTCAGCGCCAAAGCCATTTTCAGCTACGCTTATAAACCAAGCCTCTGGCTCCAGTTGCAGCACTAAGTACATGTTAGCTACAGTGCCAAAACGCAGCATGTTGATGAAGCTTATACTCCGGATGACTGGGCAGGGCCGCGATTGTTTGAAACCAACTTCAATGAAGTCTCACCTGAGAAACAGCTTCACAATTAAACCCATTTCGCACGAAAAAGCAGTTTTGTCCCAATGTGCGAACTAGTATAGAACACATTATAGTGAAACAGAGCTTATTCTGCTTCTAGTAAAGCAATGCTCTAGCTGCTCCTTTGAAAGGCAGACAACTCCACGTTCAGAGAGAACTTCAGCGCCAATGCCATTTTCAGCCAAGCTTATACACCAAGCCTCTGGCTCCAGTTGCAGCACTAAGTACATGTTAGCTACAGTGCCAAAACGCAGCATGTTGATGACAGGGCAGAATCACGTTTGTTTGAAACCAACTTCATTGAAGTCTCACCTGAGAAACATCTTCACGATGAAACCCGTTTCGCACGAAAAACCAGTTTTGTCCCAATGTGCGAAATAGCCATAGAACACATTATAGTGAAACAGAGCTTATTGTGCTTCTACTGAAAGCAATGGCGTAGCTGCTCCTTTGAATGGTAGCCAATTCCAGCTTCAGAGAGAACTTCAGCGCCAATGCCATTTTCAGCTACGCTTATAAACCAAGCCTCTGGCTCCAGTTGCAGCACTAAGTACATGTTAGCTAGAGTGACGCAACTCAGCATGTGGATGAAACTGATGCTTCGGGAAACAGGGCAGCATGGCGATTGTTTGAAACCAACTTCATTGAAGTCTCACCTGAGAAACAGCTTCACGATGAAACCCGTTTCGCACGAAAAACCAGTTTTGTCCCAAAGGGCGAAATAGCCATAGAATACATTATAGTGAAACAGAGCTTATGGTGCTTCTACTCAAAGCAATGCTCTAGCTACTCCTTTGAAAGGCAGACAACTCCACGTTCAGAGAGAACTTCAGCGCCAAAGCCATTTTCAGCTACGCTTATAAACCAAGCCTCTGGCTCCAGTTGCAGCACTAAGTACATGTTAGCTACAGTGCCAAAACGCAGCATGTTGATGAAGCTTATACTCCGGATGACAGGCCAGAATCACGTTTGTTTGAAACCAACTTCATTGAAGTCTCACCTGAGAAACAGCTTCACAATTAAACCCATTTCGCACGAAAAAGCAGTTTTGTCCCAATGTGCGAACTAGTATAGAACACATTATAGTGAAACAGAGCTTATTCTGCTTCTAGTAAAGCAATGCTCTAGCTGCTCCTTTGAAAGGCAGACAACTCCACGTTCAGAGAGAACTTCAGCGCCAATGCCATTTTCAGCCAAGCTTATAAACCAAGCCTCTGGCTCCAGTTGCAGCACTAAGTACATGTTAGTTACAGTGCCAAAACGCAGCATGTTGATGACAGGGCAGAATCACGTTTGTTTGAAACCAACTTCATTGAAGTCTCACCTGAGAAACATCTTCACGATGAAACCCGTTTCGCACGAAAAACCAGTTTTGTCCCAATGTGCGAAATAGCCATAGAACACATTATAGTGAAACAGAGCTTATTGTGCTTCTACTGAAAGCAATGGCGTAGCTGCTCCTTTGAATGGTAGCCAATTCCAGCTTCAGAGAGAACTTCAGCGCCAAAGCCACTTACAGCTACGCTTATAAACCAAGTCTCTGGCTCCAGTTGCAGCACTAAGTACATGTTAGCTACACTGCCAAAACGCAGCATGTGTATGAAGCTTATACTCCGGATGACAGGGCAGCGTCGCGTTTGTTTGAAACCAACTTCATTGAAGTCTCACCTGAGAAACAGCTTCACGATGAAACCCGTTTCGCAAGAAAAACCAGTTTTGTCCAAATGTGCGAAATAGCCATAGAACACATTATAGTGAAACAGAGCTTATTCTGCTTCTAGTAAAGCAATGCTCTAGCTGCTCCTTTGAAAGGCAGACAACTCCACGTTCAGAGAGAACTTCAGCGCCAATGCCATTTTCAGCTACGCTTATAAACCAAGCCTCTGGTTCCAGTTGCAGCACTAAGTACATGTTAGCTAGAGTGACGCAACTCAGCATGTTGATGAAGCTTATATTCCGGATGACAGGCCAGAATCACGTTTGTTTGAAACCAACTTCATTGAAGTCTCACCTGAGAAACAGCTTCACGATGAAACCCGTTTCGTACGAAAAAGCAGTTTTGTCCCAAAGGACGAAATAGCCATAGAATACATTATAGTGAAACAGAGCTTATGGTGCTTCTACTCAAAGCAATGCTCTAGCTACTCCTTTGAAAGGCAGACAACTCCACGTTCAGAGAGAACTTCAGCGCCAAAGCCATTTTCAGCTACGCTTATAAACCAAGCCTCTGGCTCCAGTTGCAGCACTAAGTACATGTTAGCTACACTGCCAAAACGCAGCATGTTGATGAAGCTTATACTCCGGATGACTGGGCAGGGCCGCGATTGTTTGAAACCAACTTCAATGAAGTCTCACCTGAGAAACAGCTTCACAATTAAACCCATTTCGCACGAAAAAGCAGTTTTGTCCCAATGTGCGAACTAGTATAGAACACATTATAGTGAAACAGAGCTTATTCTGCTTCTAGTAAAGCAATGCTCTAGCTGCTCCTTTGAAAGGCAGACAACTCCACGTTCAGAGAGAACTTCAGCGCCAATGCCATTTTCAGCCAAGCTTATACACCAAGCCTCTGGCTCCAGTTGCAGCACTAAGTACATGTTAGCTACAGTGCCAAAACGCAGCATGTTGATGACAGGGCAGAATCACGTTTGTTTGAAACCAACTTCATTGAAGTCTCACCTGAGAAACATCTTCACGATGAAACCCGTTTCGCACGAAAAACCAGTTTTGTCCCAATGTGCGAAATAGCCATAGAACACATTATAGTGAAACAGAGCTTATTGTGCTTCTACTGAAAGCAATGGCGTAGCTGCTCCTTTGAATGGTAGCCAATTCCAGCTTCAGAGAGAACTTCAGCGCCAATGCCATTTTCAGCTACGCTTATAAACCAAGCCTCTGGCTCCAGTTGCAGCACTAAGTACATGTTAGCTAGAGTGACGCAACTCAGCATGTGGATGAAACTGATGCTTCGGGAAACAGGGCAGCATGGCGATTGTTTGAAACCAACTTCATTGAAGTCTCACCTGAGAAACAGCTTCACGATGAAACCCGTTTCGCACGAAAAACCAGTTTTGTCCCAAAGGGCGAAATAGTCATAGAATACATTATAGTGAAACAGAGCTTATGGTGCTTCTACTCAAAGCAATGCTCTAGCTACTCCTTTGAAAGGCAGACAACTCCACGTTCAGAGAGAACTTCAGCGCCAAAGCCATTTTCAGCTACGCTTATAAACCAAGCCTCTGGCTCCAGTTGCAGCACTAAGTACATGTTAGCTACAGTGCCAAAACGCAGCATGTTGATGAAGCTTATACTCCGGATGACAGGCCAGAATCACGTTTGTTTGAAACCAACTTCATTGAAGTCTCACCTGAGAAGCAGCTTCACGATGAAACCCGTTTCGCACGAAAAAGCAGTTTTGTCCCAAAGGGCGAAATAGCCATAGAACACATTATAGTGAAACAGAGCTTATTTTGCTTCTAGTGAAAGCAATGCTCTAGCTGCTCCTTTGAAAGGCAGCCAACTCCACGTTCAGAGAGAACTTCAGCGCCAAAGCCATTTGCAGCTACGTTTATAAACCAAGCCTCTGGCTCCAGTTGCAGCACTAAGTACATGTTAGCTACAGTGACACAATGCAGCATGTTGATGAAGCTTATACTCCGGATGACTGGGCAGCGCCGCGATTGTTTGAAACCAACTTCATTGAAGTCTCACCTGAGAAACAGCTTCACAATTAAACCCATTTCGCACGAAAAAGCAGTTTTGTCCCAATGTGCGAACTAGTATAGAACACATTATAGTGAAACAGAGCTTATTCTGCTTCTAGTAAAGCAATGCTCTAGCTGCTCCTTTGAAAGGCAGACAACTCCACGTTCAGAGAGAACTTCAGCGCCAATGCCATTTTCAGCCAAGCTTATAAACCAAGCCTCTGGCTCCAGTTGCAGCACTAAGTACATGTTAGTTACAGTGCCAAAACGCAGCATGTTGATGACAGGGCAGAATCACGTTTGTTTGAAACCAACTTCATTGAAGTCTCACCTGAGAAACATCTTCACGATGAAACCCGTTTCGCACGAAAAACCAGTTTTGTCCCAATGTGCGAAATAGCCATAGAACACATTATAGTGAAACAGAGCTTATTGTGCTTCTACTGAAAGCAATGGCGTAGCTGCTCCTTTGAATGGTAGCCAATTCCAGCTTCAGAGAGAACTTCAGCGCCAAAGCAATTTACAGCTACGCTTATAAACCAAGTCTCTGGCTCCAGTTGCAGCACTAAGTACATGTTAGCTACACTGCCAAAACGCAGCATGTGGATGAAGCTTATACTCCGGATGACTGGGCAGCGTCGCGTTTGTTTGAAACCAACTTCATTGAAGTCTCACCTGAGAAACAGCTTCACGATGAAACCCGTTTCGCAAGAAAAACCAGTTTTGTCCAAATGTGCGAAATAGCCATAGAACACATTATAGTGAAACAGAGCTTATTCTGCTTCTAGTAAAGCAATGCTCTAGCTGCTCCTTTGAAAGGCAGACAACTCCACGTTCAGAGAGAACTTCAGCGCCAATGCCATTTTCAGCTACGCTTATAAACCAAGCCTCTGGTTCCAGTTGCAGCACTAAGTACATGTTAGCTAGAGTGACGCAACTCAGCATGTTGATGAAGCTTATACTCCGGATGACAGGCCAGAATCACGTTTGTTTGAAACCAACTTCATTGAAGTCTCACCTGAGAAACAGCTTCACGATGAAACCCGTTTCGTACGAAAAAGCAGTTTTGTCCCAAAGGACGAAATAGCCATAGAATACATTATAGTGAAACAGAGCTTATGGTGCTTCTACTCAAAGCAATGCTCTAGCTACTCCTTTGAAAGGCAGACAACTCCACGTTCAGAGAGAACTTCAGCGCCAAAGCCATTTTCAGCTACGCTTATAAACCAAGCCTCTGGCTCCAGTTGCAGCACAAAGTACATGTTAGCTACAGTGCCAAAACGCAGCATGTTGATGAAGCTTATACTCCGGATGACTGGGCAGGGCCGCGATTGTTTGAAACCAATTTCAATGAAGTCTCACCTGAGAAACAGCTTCACAATTAAACCCATTTCGCACGAAAAAGCAGTTTTGTCCCAATGTGCGAAATAGTATAGAACACATAGTGAAACAGAGCTTATTCTGCTTCTAGTAAAGCAATGCTCTAGCTGCTCCTTTGAAAGGCAGACAACTCCACGTTCAGAGAGAACTTCAGCGCCAATGCCATTTTCAGCCAAGCTTATACACCAAGCCTCTGGCTCCAGTTGCAGCACTAAGTACATGTTAGCTACAGTGCCAAAACGCAGCATGTTGATGACAGGGCAGAATCACGTTTGTTTGAAACCAACTTCATTGAAGTCTCACCTGAGAAACATCTTCACGATGAAACCCGTTTCGCACGAAAAACCAGTTTTGTCCCAATGTGCGAAATAGCTATAGAACACATTATAGTGAAACAGAGCTTATTGTGCTTCTACTGAAAGCAATATCGTAGCTGCTCCTTTGAATGGTAGCCAATTCCAGCTTCAGAGAGAACTTCAGCGCCAAAGCCATTTTCAGCTACGCTTATAAACCAAGTCTCTGGCTCCAGTTGCAGCACTAAGTACATGTTAGCTACACTGCCAAAACGCAGCATGTGGATGAAGCTTATACTCCGGATGACTGGGCAGCATCGCGTTTGTTTGCAACCAACTTCATTGAAGTCTCACCTGAGAAACATCTTCACGATGAAACCCGTTTCGCACGAAAAGCAGTTTTGTCCCAATGTGCGAAATAGCCATAGAACACATTATAGTGAAACAGAGCTTATTCTGCTTCTATAAAGCAATGCTCTAGCTGCTCCTTTGAAAGGCAGACAACTCCACGTTCAGAGAGAACTTCAGCGCCAATGCCATTTTCAGCCAAGCTTATAAACCAAGCCTCTGGCTCCAGTTGCAGCACTAAGTACATGTTAGCTACAGTGCCAAAACGCAGCATGTTGATGACAGGGCAGAATCACGTTTGTTTGAAACCAACTTCATTGAAGTCTCACCTGAGAAACAGCTTCACAATTAAACCCATTTCGCACAAAAAAGCTGTTTTGTCCCAATGTGCGAAATAGCCATAGAACAAATTATAGTGAAACAGAGCTTATTTTGCTTCTAGTCAAGCAATGCTCTAGCTGCTCCTTTGAAAGGCAGACAACTCCACGTTCAGAGAGAACTTCAGCGCCAAAGCCATTTTCAGCTACGCTTATACACCAAGCCTCTGGCTCCAGTTGCAGCACTAAGTACATGTTAGCTAGAGTGACGCAACTCAGCATGTGGATGAAACTGATGCTTCGGGAAACAGGGCAGCATGGCGATTGTTTGAAACCAACTTCATTGAAGTCTCACCTGAGAAACAGCTTCACGATGAAACCCGTTTCGCACGAAAAAGCAGTTTTGTCCCAAAGGGCGAAATAGTCATAGAATACATTATAGTGAAACAGAGCTTATGGTGCTTCTACTCAAAGCAATGCTCTAGCTACTCCTTTGAAAGGCAGACAACTCCACGTTCAGAGAGAACTTCAGCGCCAAAGCCATTTTCAGCTACGCTTATAAACCAAGCCTCTGGCTCCAGTTGCAGCACTAAGTACATGTTAGCTACAGTGCCAAAACGCAGCATGTTGATGAAGCTTATACTCCGGATGACAGGGCAGAATCACGTTTGTTTGAAACCAACTTCATTGAAGTCTCACCTGAGAAACATCTTCACGATGAAACCCGTTTCGCACGAAAAACCAGTTTTGTCCCAATGTGCGAAATAGCCATAGAACACATTATAGTGAAACAGAGCTTATTCTGCTTCTACTGAAAGCAATGGCGTAGCTGCTCCTTTGAATGGTAGCCAATTCCAGCTTCAGAGAGAACTTCAGCGCCAAAGCCATTTACAGCTACGCTTATAAACCAAGTCTCTGGCTCCAGTTGCAGCACTAAGTACATGTTAGCTACACTGCCAAAACGCAGCATGTGGATGAAGCTTATACTCCGGATGACTGGGCAGCATCGCGTTTGTTTGAAACCAACTTCATTGAAGTCTCACCTGAGAAACAGCTTCACGATGAAACCCGTTTGGCACCAAAATCGTTTAGTCCCAATGTGCGAAATAGCTATAGAACACATTATAGTGAAACAGAGCTTATTTTGCTTCTAGTGAAAGCAACGCTCTAGCTGCTCCTTTGAAAGGCAGCCAACTCCACGTTCAGAGAGAACTTCAGCGCCAAAGCCATTTTCAGCTACGCTTATACACCAAGCCTGTGGCTCCAGTTGCAGCACTAAGTACATGTTAGTTACAGTGACTCAATGCAGCATGTGGATGAAGCTTATACTCCGGATGACAGGGCAGAATCACGTTTGTTTGAAACCAACTTCATTGAAGTCTCACCTGAGAAACAGCTTCACAATTAAACCCATTTCGCACAAAAAAGCAGTTTTGTCCCAATGTGCGAAATAGCCATAGAACACATTATAGTGAAACAGAGCTTATTCTGCTTCTAGTCAAGCAATGCTCTAGCTGCTCTTTTGAAAGGCAGACAACTGCACGTTCAGAGAGAACTTCAGCGCCAAAGCCATTTTCAGCCATGCTTATAAACCAAGCCTCTGGTTCCAGTTGCAGCACTAAGTACATGTTAGCTACAGTGACACAATGCAGCATGTGGATGAAGCTTATACTCCAGATGACAGGGAGGCCTCGCATTTGTTTGAAACCAACTTCATTGAAGTCTCACCTGAGAAACATCTTCACGATGAAACCCGTTTTGCACGAAAAAGCAGTTTTGTCCCAATGTGCGAAATAGCCATAGAACACATTATAGTGAAACAGAGCTTATTTTGCTTCTACTCAAAGCAACGCTCTAGCTTCTCCTTTGAAAGGCAGCCAACTCCACGTTCAGAGAGAACTTCAGCGCCAAAGCCATTTTCAGCTACGCTTATACACCAAGCCTCTGGCTCCAGTTGCAGCACTAAGCACATGTTAGCTACAGTGCCAAAACGCAGCATGTGGATGAAACTGATGCTCCGGATGACAGGGCAGCGTCGCGTTTGTTTGTAACCAACTTCATTGAAGTCTCACCTGAGAAACAGCTTCACAATTAAACCCGTTTCGCACGAAAAACCAGTTTTGTCCCAATGTGCAAAATAGCCATAGAATACATTATAGTGAAACAGAGCTTATTTTGCTTCTACTCAAAGCAATGCTCTAGCTTCTCCTTTGAAAGGCAGACAACTCCACGTTCAGAGAGAACTTCAGCGCCAAAGCCATTTTCAGCTACGCTTATAAACCAAGCCTCTGGCTCCAGTTGCAGCACTAAGTACATGTTAGCTACAGTGACACAATGCAGCATGTGGATGAAGCTTATACTCCGGATGATAGGGCAGCGTCGCGTTTGTTTAAAACCAACTTCATTAAAGTCTCACCTGAGAAACAGCTTCACAATTAAACCCATTTCGAACGAAAAAGCAGTTTTGTCCCAAAGGGCGAAATCTCTATAGAACACATTATAGTGAAACAGAGCTTATTCTGCTTCTAGTAAAGCAATGCTCTAGCTGCTCCTTTCAAAGGCAGACAACTCCACGTTCAGAGAGAACTTCAGCGCCAAAGCCATTTTCAGCCACGCTTATAAACCAAGCCTCTGGCTCCAGTTGCAGCACTAAGTACATGTTAGCTACAGTGACGCAACTCAGCATGTGGATGAAACTGATGCTCCGGATGACTGGGCAGCGTCGCGTTTGTAACCAACTTCATTGAAGTCTCTTCTGAGAAACAGCTTCACGATGAAACCCGTTTCGCACGAAAAACCAGTTTTGTCCCAAAGTGCAAAATAGCCATAGAATACATTATAGTGAAACAGAGTTTATTTTGCTTCTACTCAAAGCAACGCTCTAGCTTCTCCTTTGAAAGGCAGCCAACTCCACGTTCAGAGAGAACTTCAGCGCCAATGCCATTTTCAGCCAAGCTTATAAACCAAGCCTCTGGCTCCAGTTGCAGCACTAAGTACATGTTAGCTACAGTGACACAATGCAGCATGTGGATGAAGCTTATACTCCGGATGACTGGGCAGCGTCGCGTTTGTTTGTAACCAACTTCATTGAAGTCTCACCTGAGAAACAGCTTCACAATTAAACCCATTTCGCACGCAAAAGCAGTTTTGTCCCAATGTGCGAAATAGCTATAGAACACATTATAGTGAAACAGAGCTTATTCTGCTTCTAGTAAAGCAATGCTCTAGCTGCTCCTTTCAAAGGCAGATAACTCCACGTTCAGAGAGAACTTCAGCGCCAAAGCCATTTTCAGCTACGCTTATACACCAAGCCTCTGGCTCCAGTTGCAGCACTAAGTACATGTTAGCTACAGTGCGAAACGCAGCATGTTGATGAAGCTTATACTCCGGATGAAAGGGCAGAATCGCGTTTGTTTGAAACCAACTTCATTGAAGTCTCACCTGAGAAACAGCTTCACAATTAAACCCGTTTGCCATGAAAAACCAGTTTTGTCCCATTGTGCGAAATAGCCATAGAACACATTATAGTGAAACAGAGCTTATTTTGCTTCTACTCAAAGCAACGCTCTAGCTTCTCCTTTGAAAGGCAGCCAACTCCACGTTCAGAGAGAACTTCAGCGCCAAAGCCATTTTCAGCTACGCTTATACACCAAGCCTCTGGCTCCAGTTGCAGCACTAAGCACATGTTAGCTACAGTGCCAAAACGCAGCATGTGGATGAAACTGATGCTCCGGATGACAGGGCAGCGTCGCGTTTGTTTGTAACCAACTTCATTGAAGTCTCACCTGAGAAACAGCTTCACAATTAAACCCGTTTCGCACGAATAACCAGTTTTGTCCCAATGTGCAAAATAGCCATAGAATACATTATAGTGAAACAGAGCTTATTTTGCTTCTACTCAAAGCAATGCTCTAGCTTCTCCTTTGAAAGGCAGACAACTCCACGTTCAGAGAGAACTTCAGCGCCAAAGCCATTTTCAGCTACGCTTATAAACCAAGCCTCTGGCTCCAGTTGCAGCACTAAGTACATGTTAGCTACAGTGACACAATGCAGCATGTGGATGAAGCTTATACTCCGGATGATAGGGCAGCGTCGCGTTTGTTTGAAAACAACTTCATTGAAGTCTCACCTGAGAAACAGCTTCACAATTAAACCCATTTCGAACGAAAAAGCAGTTTTGTCCCAAAGGGCGAAATCTCTATAGAACACATTATAGTGAAACAGAGCTTATTCTGCTTCTAGTAAAGCAATGCTCTAGCTGCTCCTTTCAAAGGCAGACAACTCCACGTTCAGAGAGAACTTCAGCGCCAAAGCCATTTTCAGCCACGCTTATAAACCAAGCCTCTGGCTCCAGTTGCAGCACTAAGTACATGTTAGCTACAGTGCCAAAACGCAGCATGTTGATGAAGCTTATACTCCGGATGACAGGGCAGAATCACGTTTGTTTGAAACCAACTTCATTGAAGTCTCACCTGAGAAGCAGCTTCACGATGAAACCCGTTTCGCACGAAAAAGCAGTTTTGTCCCATTGTGCGAAATAGCCATAGAACACATTATAGTGAAACAGAGCTTATGGTGCTTCTACTCAAAGCAATGGCGTAGCTGCTCCTTTGAATGGTAGCCAATTCCAGCTTCAGAGAGAACTTCAGCGCCAAAGCCATTTTCAGCTACGCTTATACACCAAGCCTCTGGCTCCAGTTGCAGCACTAAGTACATGTTAGCTAGAGTGACGCAACTCAGCATGTGGATGAAACTGATGCTCCGGATGACAGGGCAGCGTCGCGTTTGTTTGTAACCAACTTCATTGAAGTCTCACCTGAGAAACAGCTTCACAATTAAACCCATTTCGCACGCAAAAGCAGTTTTGTCCCATTGTGCGAAATAGCCATAGAACAAATTATAGTGAAACAGAGCTTATTCTGCTTCTAGTAATGCAATGCTCTAGCTACTCCTTTGAAAGGCAGCCAACTCCACGTTCAGAGAGAACTTCAGCGCCAAAGCCATTTTCAGCTACGCTTATACACCAAGCCTGTGGCTCCAGTTGCAGCACTAAGTACATGTTAGTTACAGTGCCAAAACGCAGCATGTGGATGAAGCTTATACTCCGGATGACAGGGCAGAATCACGTTTGTTTGAAACCAACTTCATTGAAGTCTCACCTGAGAAACAGCTTCACAATTAAACCCATTTCGCACAAAAAAGCAGTTTTGTCCCAATGTGCGAAATAGCCATAGAACAAATTATAGTGAAACAGAGCTTATTTTGCTTCTAGTCAAGCAATGCTCTAGCTGCTCTTTTGAAAGGCAGACAACTCCACGTTCAGAGAGAACTTCAGCGCCAAAGCCATTTTCAGCTACGCTTATACACCAAGCCTCTGGCTCCAGTTGCAGCACTAAGTACATGTTAGCTAGAGTGACGCAACTCAGCATGTGGATGAAACTGATGCTCCGGATGACAGGGCAGCGTCGCGTTTGTTTGTAACCAACTTCATTGAAGTCTCACCTGAGAAACAGCTTCACAATTAAACCCGTTTCGAACGAAAATCCAGTTTTGTCCCAATGTGCGAAATAGCCATAGAATACATTATAGTGAAACAGAGCTTATGGTGCTTCTAGTCAAAGCAATGCTCTAGCTTCTCCTTTGAAAGGCAGCCAACTCCACGTTCAGAGAGAACTTCAGCGCCAAAGCCATTTTCAGCTACGCTTATAAACCAAGTCTCTGGCTCCAGTTGCAGCACTAAGTACATGTTAGCTACACTGCCAAAACGCAGCATGTGGATGAAGCTTAAACTCAGGAAGACTGGGCAGCGTTGCTTTTGTGTGAAACCAACTTCATTGAAGTCTCACCTGAGAAACAGCTTCATGATGAAACCCGTTTCGCACGAAAATCCAGTTTGTCCCAAAATGCGAAATTGCCATAGAACACATTATAGTCAAAGAGAGCTTATTGTGCTTCTACTCAAAACAATGTTCTAGCTGCTCCTTTGAAAGGCAGCCAACTCCACATTCAGAGAGAACTTCAGCGCCAAACCCATTTTCAGCCACGCTTATAAACCAAGCCTCTGGCTCCAGTTGCAGCACTAAGTACATGTTAGCTACAGTGCCAAAACGCAGCATGATGATGAAGCTTATACTCCGGATGATAGGGCAGAATCACGTTTGTTTGAAACCAACATCATTGAAGTATCACCTGAGAAACAGCTTCACGATGAAACCGGTTTGGCACAAAAATCCAGTTTTGTCCCAAAGGGAGAAATAGCCATAGAACACATTATTGTGAAACAGAGCTTTTTTTGCTTCTAGTCAAAGCAATGCTCTAGCTACTCGTTTGAAAGGCAGACAACTCCACGTTCAGAGAGAACTTCAGCGCCAAAGCCATTTTCAGCTACGCTTATAAACCAAGCCTCTGGCTCCAGTTGCAGCACTAAGTACATGTTAGCTACAGTGACAAAACGCAGCATGTGGATGAAGCTTATACTCCGGATGACTGGGCAGCGCCGCGTTTGTTTGAAACCAACTTCATTGAAGTCTTACCTGAGAAACAGCTTCACAATTAAACCCATTTCGCACGAAAAGCAGTTTTGTCCCAATGTGCAAAATAGCTATAGAACACATTATAGTGAAACAGAGCTTATTCTGCTTCTAGTAAAGCAATGCTGTAGCTTCTCCTTTGAAAGGCAGCCAACTCCACGTTCAGAGAGAACTTCAGCGCCAAACCCATTTTCAGCTATGCTTATAAACCAAGCCTCTGGCTCCAGTTGCAGCACTAAGTACATGTTAGTTACAGTGCCAAAACGCAGCATGTTGATGAAGCTTATACTCCGGATGACAGGGCAGAATCACGTTTGTTTGAAACCAACTTCATTGAAGTCTCTTCTGAGAAACAGCTTCACAATTAAACCCATTTCGCACGAAAATCCAGTTTTGTCCCATTGTGCAAAATAGCCATAGAACACATTATAGTGAAACAGAGCTTATTTTGCTTCTACTCAAAGCAACGCTCTAGCTTCTCCTTTGAAAGGCAGCCAACTCCACGTTCAGAGAGAACTTCAGCGCCAAAGCCATTTTCAGCTACGCTTATACACCAAGCCTCTGGCTCCAGTTGCAGCACTAAGTACATGTTAGCTAGAGTGACGCAACTCAGCATGTTGATGAAACTGATGCTCCGGATGACAGGGCAGCGTCGCGTTTGTTTGTAACCAACTTCATTGAAGTCTCTTCTGAGAAACAGCTTCACGGTGAAACCCGTATCCCACGAAAAACCAGTTTTGTCCCAATGTGCAAAATAGCCATAGAACACATTATAGTGAAACAGAGCTTATGGTGCTTCTACTCAAAGCAATGCTCTAGCTGCTCCTTTGAAAGGCAGCCAACTCCACGTTCAGAGAGAACTTCAGCGCCAAAGCCATTTTCAACTACGCTTATAAACCAAGCCTCTGGCTCCAGTTGCAGCACTAAGTACATGTTAGCTACAGTGACACAATGCAGCATGTGGATGAAGCTTATACTCCGGATGACAGGGCAGAATCACGTTTGTTTGAAACCAACTTCATTGAAGTCTCACCTGAGAAACATCTTCACGATTAAACCCATTTCGCACGAAAAAGCAGTTTTGTCCCAATGTGCGAAATAGCTATAGAACACATTATAGTGAAACAGAGCTTATTTTGCTTCTACTGAAAGCAATGCTCTAGCTACTCGTTTGAAAGGCAGACAACTCCACGTTCAGAGAGAACTTCAGCGCCAAAGCCATTTTCAGCTATGCTTATAAACCAAGCCTCTGGCTACAGTTGCAGCACTAAGTACATGTTAGCTACACTGCCAAAACGCAGCATGTGGATGAAGCTTAAACTCAGGAAGACTGGGCAGCGTTGCTTTTGTGTGAAACCAACTTCATTGAAGTCTCACCTGAGAAACAGCTTCATGATGAAACCCGTTTCGCACGAAAATCCAGTTTGTCCCAAAATGCGAAATTGCCATAGAACACATTATAGTCAAAGAGAGCTTATTCTGCTTCTACTCAAAACAATGTTCTAGCTGCTCCTTTGAAAGGCAGCCAACTCCACATTCAGAGAGAACTTCAGCGCCAAACCCATTTTCAGCCACGCTTATAAACCAAGCCTCTGGCTCCAGTTGCAGCACTAAGTACATGTTAGCTACAGTGCCAAAACGCAGCATGATGATGAAGCTTATACTCCGGATGATAGGGCAGAATCACGTTTGTTTGAAACCAACATCATTGAAGTATCACCTGAGAAACAGCTTCACGATGAAACCGGTTTGGCACAAAAATCCAGTTTTGTCCCAAAGGGAGAAATAGCCATAGAACACATTATTGTGAAACAGAGCTTTTTTTGCTTCTAGTCAAAGCAATGCTCTAGCTACTCGTTTGAAAGGCAGACAACTCCACGTTCAGAGAGAACTTCAGCGCCAAAGCCATTTTCAGCTACGCTTATAAACCAAGCCTCTGGCTCCAGTTGCAGCACTAAGTACATGTTAGCTACAGTGACACAATGCAGCATGTGGATGAAGCTTATACTCCGGATGACTGGGCAGCGCCGCGTTTGTTTGAAACCAACTTCATTGAAGTCTTACCTGAGAAACAGCTTCACAATTAAACCCATTTCGCACGAAAAGCAGTTTTGTCCCAATGTGCAAAATAGCTATAGAACACATTATAGTGAAACAGAGCTTATTCTGCTTCTAGTAAAGCAATGCTCTAGCTACTCGTTTGAAAGGCAGACAACTCCACGTTCAGAGAGAACTTCAGCGCCAAAGCCATTTTCAGCTATGCTTATAAACCAAGCCTCTGGCTACAGTTGCAGCACTAAGTACATGTTAGTTACAGTGCCAAAACGCAGCATGTTGATGAAAGTGATGCTCTGGATGACAGGGCAGAATCACGTTTGTTTGAAACCAACTTCATTGAAGTCTCTTCTGAGAAACAGCTTCACAATTAAACCCATTTCGCACGAAAAACCAGTTTTGTCCCAATGTGCTAAATAGCCATAGAATACATTATAGTGAAACAGAGCTTATTTTGCTTCTACTCAAAGCAACGCTCTAGCTTCTCCTTTGAAAGGCAGCCAACTCCACGTTCAGAGAGAACTTCAGCGAAAAAAGCCATTTTCAGCTACGCTTATAAACCAAGCCTCTGGCTCCAGTTGCAGCACTAAGTACATGTTAGCTACAGTGACACAATGCAGCATGTGGATGAAGCTTATACTCCGGATGACTGGGCAGCGTCGCGTTTGTTTGTAACCAACTTCATTGAAGTCTCACCTGAGAAACAGCTTCACAATTAAACCCATTTCGCACGAAAAACCAGTTTTGTCCCAATGTGCGAAATAGCTATAGAACACATTATAGTGAAACAGAGCTTATTTTGCTTCTACTGAAAGCAATGCTCTAGCTACTCGTTTGAAAGGCAGACAACTCCACGTTCAGAGAGAACTTCAGCGCCAAAGCCATTTTCAGCTATGCTTATAAACCAAGCCTCTGGATACAGTTGCAGCACTAAGTACATGTTAGCTACAGTGCCAAAACGCAGCATGTTGATGAAGCTTATACTCCGGATGACAGGGCAGAATCACGTTTGTTTGAAACCAACTTCATTGAAGTCTCACCTGAGAAGCAGCTTCACGATGAAACCCGTTTCGCACGAAAAAGCAGTTTTGTCCCATTGTGCGAAATAGCCATAGAACACATTATAGTGAAACAGAGCTTATGGTGCTTCTACTCAAAGCAATGGCGTAGCTGCTCCTTTGAATGGTAGCCAATTCCAGCTTCAGAGAGAACTTCAGCGCCAAAGCCATTTTCAGCTACGCTTATACACCAAGCCTCTGGCTCCAGTTGCAGCACTAAGTACATGTTAGCTAGAGTGACGCAACTCAGCATGTGGATGAAACTGATGCTCCGGATGACAGGGCAGCGTCGCGTTTGTTTGTAACCAACTTCATTGAAGTCTCACCTGAGAAACAGCTTCACAATTAAACCCATTTCGCACGCAAAAGCAGTTTTGTCCCATTGTGCGAAATAGCCATAGAACAAATTATAGTGAAACAGAGCTTATTCTGCTTCTAGTAAAGCAATGCTCTAGCTACTCCTTTGAAAGGCAGCCAACTCCACGTTCAGAGAGAACTTCAGCGCCAAAGCCATTTTCAGCTACGCTTATACACCAAGCCTGTGGCTCCAGTTGCAGCACTAAGTACATGTTAGCTACAGTGACACAATGCAGCATGTGGATGAAGCTTATACTCCGGATGACAGGGCAGAATCACGTTTGTTTGAAACCAACTTCATTGAAGTCTCACCTGAGAAACAGCTTCACAATTAAACCCATTTCGCACAAAAAAGCAGTTTTGTCCCAATGTGCGAAATAGCCATAGAACAAATTATAGTGAAACAGAGCTTATTTTGCTTCTAGTCAAGCAATGCTCTAGCTGCTCTTTTGAAAGGCAGACAACTCCACGTTCAGAGAGAACTTCAGCGCCAAAGCCATTTTCAGCTACGCTTATACACCAAGCCTCTGGCTCCAGTTGCAGCACTAAGTACATGTTAGCTAGAGTGACGCAACTCAGCATGTGGATGAAACTGATGCTTAGGGAAACAGGGCAGCATGGCGATTGTTTGTAACCAACTTCATTGAAGTCTCACCTGAGAAACAGCTTCACAATTAAACCCGTTTCGCACGAAAATCCAGTTTTGTCCCAATGTGCGAAATAGCCATAGAATACATTATAGTGAAACAGAGCTTATGGTGCTTCTAGTCAAAGCAATGCTCTAGCTTCTCCTTTGAAAGGCAGCCAACTCCACGTTCAGAGAGAACTTCAGCGCCAAAGCCATTTTCAGCTACGCTTATAAACCAAGTCTCTGGCTCCAGTTGCAGCACTAAGTACATGTTAGCTACACTGCCAAAACGCAGCATGTGGATGAAGCTTAAACTCAGGAAGACTGGGCAGCGTTGCTTTTGTGTGAAACCAACTTCATTGAAGTCTCACCTGAGAAACAGCTTCATGATGAAACCCGTTTCGCACGAAAATCCAGTTTGTCCCAAAATGCGAAATTGCCATAGAACACATTATAGTCAAAGAGAGCTTATTCTGCTTCTACTCAAAACAATGTTCTAGCTGCTCCTTTGAAAGGCAGCCAACTCCACATTCAGAGAGAACTTCAGCGCCAAACCCATTTTCAGCCACGCTTATAAACCAAGCCTCTGGCTCCAGTTGCAGCACTAAGTACATGTTAGCTACAGTGCCAAAACGCAGCATGATGATGAAGCTTATACTCCGGATGATAGGGCAGAATCACGTTTGTTTGAAACCAACATCATTGAAGTATCACCTGAGAAACAGCTTCACGATGAAACCGGTTTGGCACAAAAATCCAGTTTTGTCCCAAAGGGAGAAATAGCCATAGAACACATTATTGTGAAACAGAGCTTTTTTTGCTTCTAGTCAAAGCAATGCTCTAGCTACTCGTTTGAAAGGCAGACAACTCCACGTTCAGAGAGAACTTCAGCGCCAAAGCCATTTTCAGCTACGCTTATAAACCAAGCCTCTGGCTCCAGTTGCAGCACTAAGTACATGTTAGCTACAGTGACACAATGCAGCATGTTGATGAAGCTTATACTCCGGATGACTGGGCAGCGCCGCGTTTGTTTGAAACCAACTTCATTGAAGTCTTACCTGAGAAACAGCTTCACAATTAAACCCATTTCGCACGAAAAGCAGTTTTGTCCCAATGTGCAAAATAGCTATAGAACACATTATAGTGAAACAGAGCTTATTCTGCTTCTAGTAAAGCAATGCTGTAGCTTCTCCTTTGAAAGGCAGCCAACTCCACGTTCAGAGAGAACTTCAGCGCCAAACCCATTTTCAGCTATGCTTATAAACCAAGCCTCTGGCTCCAGTTGCAGCACTAAGTACATGTTAGTTACAGTGCCAAAACGCAGCATGTTGATGAAGCTTATACTCCGGATGACAGGGCAGAATCACGTTTGTTTGAAACCAACTTCATTGAAGTCTCTTCTGAGAAACAGCTTCACAATTAAACCCATTTCGCACGAAAAACCAGTTTTGTCCCATTGTGCAAAATAGCCATAGAACACATTATAGTGAAACAGAGCTTATTTTGCTTCTACTCAAAGCAACGCTCTAGCTTCTCCTTTGAAAGGCAGCCAACTCCACGTTCAGAGAGAACTTCAGCGCCAAAGCCATTTTCAGCTACGCTTATACACCAAGCCTCTGGCTCCAGTTGCAGCACTAAGTACATGTTAGCTAGAGTGACGCAACTCAGCATGTTGATGAAACTGATGCTCCGGATGACAGGGCAGCGTCGCGTTTGTTTGTAACCAACTTCATTGAAGTCTCTTCTGAGAAACAGCTTCACGGTGAAACCCGTTTCCCACGAAAAACCAGTTTTGTCCCAATGTGCAAAATAGCTATAGAACACATTATAGTGAAACAGAGCTTATTTTGGTTCTACTGAAAGCAATGCTCTAGCTACTCGTTTGAAAGGCAGACAACTCCACGTTCAGAGAGAACTTCAGCGCCAAAGCCATTTTCAGCTATGCTTATAAACCAAGCCTCTGGCTACAGTTGCAGCACTAAGTACATGTTAGTTACAGTGCCAAAACGCAGCATGTTGATGAAAGTGATGCTCTGGATGACAGGGCAGAATCACGTTTGTTTGAAACCAACTTCATTGAAGTCTCTTCTGAGAAACAGCTTCACAATTAAACCCATTTCGCACGAAAAACCAGTTTTGTCCCAATGTGCTAAATAGCCATAGAATACATTATAGTGAAACAGAGCTTATTTTGCTTCTACTCAAAGCAACGCTCTAGCTTCTCCTTTGAAAGGCAGCCAACTCCACGTTCAGAGAGAACTTCAGCGAAAAAAGCCATTTTCAGCTACGCTTATAAACCAAGCCTCTGGCTCCAGTTGCAGCACTAAGTACATGTTAGCTACAGTGACACAATGCAGCATGTGGATGAAGCTTATACTCCGGATGACTGGGCAGCGTCGCGTTTGTTTGTAACCAACTTCATTGAAGTCTCTTCTGAGAAACAGCTTCACAATTAAACCCATTTCGCACGAAAAACCAGTTTTGTCCCAATGTGCGAAATAGCTATAGAACACATTATAGTGAAACAGAGCTTATTTTGCTTCTACTGAAAGCAATGCTCTAGCTACTCGTTTGAAAGGCAGACAACTCCACGTTCAGAGAGAACTTCAGCGCCAAAGCCATTTTCAGCTATGCTTATAAACCAAGCCTCTGGATACAGTTGCAGCACTAAGTACATGTTAGCTACAGTGCCAAAACGCAGCATGTTGATGAAGCTTATACTCCGGATGACAGGGCAGAATCACGTTTGTTTGAAACCAACTTCATTGAAGTCTCACCTGAGAAGCAGCTTCACGATGAAACCCGTTTCGCACGAAAAAGCAGTTTTGTCCCATTGTGCGAAATAGCCATAGAACACATTATAGTGAAACAGAGCTTATGGTGCTTCTACTCAAAGCAATGGCGTAGCTGCTCCTTTGAATGGTAGCCAATTCCAGCTTCAGAGAGAACTTCAGCGCCAAAGCCATTTTCAGCTACGCTTATACACCAAGCCTCTGGCTCCAGTTGCAGCACTAAGTACATGTTAGCTAGAGTGACGCAACTCAGCATGTGGATGAAACTGATGCTCCGGATGACAGGGCAGCGTCGCGTTTGTTTGTAACCAACTTCATTGAAGTCTCACCTGAGAAACAGCTTCACAATTAAACCCATTTCGCACGCAAAAGCAGTTTTGTCCCATTGTGCGAAATAGCCATAGAACAAATTATAGTGAAACAGAGCTTATTCTGCTTCTAGTAAAGCAATGCTCTAGCTACTCCTTTGAAAGGCAGCCAACTCCACGTTCAGAGAGAACTTCAGCGCCAAAGCCATTTTCAGCCACGCTTATACACCAAGCCTGTGGCTCCAGTTGCAGCACTAAGTACATGTTAGTTACAGTGCCAAAACGCAGCATGTGGATGAAGCTTATACTCCGGATGACAGGGCAGAATCACGTTTGTTTGAAACCAACTTCATTGAAGTCTCACCTGAGAAACAGCTTCACAATTAAACCCATTTCGCACAAAAAAGCAGTTTTGTCCCAATGTGCGAAATAGCCATAGAACAAATTATAGTGAAACAGAGCTTATTTTGCTTCTAGTCAAGCAATGCTCTAGCTGCTCTTTTGAAAGGCAGACAACTCCACGTTCAGAGAGAACTTCAGCGCCAAAGCCATTTTCAGCTACGCTTATACACCAAGCCTCTGGCTCCAGTTGCAGCACTAAGTACATGTTAGCTAGAGTGACGCAACTCAGCATGTGGATGAAACTGATGCTTAGGGAAACAGGGCAGCATGGCGATTGTTTGTAACCAACTTCATTGAAGTCTCACCTGAGAAACAGCTTCACAATTAAACCCGTTTCGCACGAAAATCCAGTTTTGTCCCAATGTGCGAAATAGCCATAGAATACATTATAGTGAAACAGAGCTTATGGTGCTTCTAGTCAAAGCAATGCTCTAGCTTCTCCTTTGAAAGGCAGCCAACTCCACGTTCAGAGAGAACTTCAGCGCCAAAGCCATTTTCAGCTACGCTTATAAACCAAGTCTCTGGCTCCAGTTGCAGCACTAAGTACATGTTAGCTACACTGCCAAAACGCAGCATGTGGATGAAGCTTAAACTCAGGAAGACTGGGCAGCGTTGCTTTTGTGTGAAACCAACTTCATTGAAGTCTCACCTGAGAAACAGCTTCATGATGAAACCCGTTTCGCACGAAAATCCAGTTTGTCCCAAAATGCGAAATTGCCATAGAACACATTATAGTCAAAGAGAGCTTATTGTGCTTCTACTCAAAACAATGTTCTAGCTGCTCCTTTGAAAGGCAGCCAACTCCACATTCAGAGAGAACTTCAGCGCCAAACCCATTTTCAGCCACGCTTATAAACCAAGCCTCTGGCTCCAGTTGCAGCACTAAGTACATGTTAGCTACAGTGCCAAAACGCAGCATGATGATGAAGCTTATACTCCGGATGATAGGGCAGAATCACGTTTGTTTGAAACCAACATCATTGAAGTATCACCTGAGAAACAGCTTCACGATGAAACCGGTTTGGCACAAAAATCCAGTTTTGTCCCAAAGGGAGAAATAGCCATAGAACACATTATTGTGAAACAGAGCTTTTTTTGCTTCTAGTCAAAGCAATGCTCTAGCTACTCGTTTGAAAGGCAGACAACTCCACGTTCAGAGAGAACTTCAGCGCCAAAGCCATTTTCAGCTACGCTTATAAACCAAGCCTCTGGCTCCAGTTGCAGCACTAAGTACATGTTAGCTACAGTGACAAAACGCAGCATGTGGATGAAGCTTATACTCCGGATGACTGGGCAGCGCCGCGTTTGTTTGAAACCAACTTCATTGAAGTCTTACCTGAGAAACAGCTTCACAATTAAACCCATTTCGCACGAAAAGCAGTTTTGTCCCAATGTGCAAAATAGCTATAGAACACATTATAGTGAAACAGAGCTTATTCTGCTTCTAGTAAAGCAATGCTGTAGCTTCTCCTTTGAAAGGCAGCCAACTCCACGTTCAGAGAGAACTTCAGCGCCAAACCCATTTTCAGCTATGCTTATAAACCAAGCCTCTGGCTCCAGTTGCAGCACTAAGTACATGTTAGTTACAGTGCCAAAACGCAGCATGTTGATGAAGCTTATACTCCGGATGACAGGGCAGAATCACGTTTGTTTGAAACCAACTTCATTGAAGTCTCTTCTGAGAAACAGCTTCACAATTAAACCCATTTCGCACGAAAATCCAGTTTTGTCCCATTGTGCAAAATAGCCATAGAACACATTATAGTGAAACAGAGCTTATTTTGCTTCTACTCAAAGCAACGCTCTAGCTTCTCCTTTGAAAGGCAGCCAACTCCACGTTCAGAGAGAACTTCAGCGCCAAAGCCATTTTCAGCTACGCTTATACACCAAGCCTCTGGCTCCAGTTGCAGCACTAAGTACATGTTAGCTAGAGTGACGCAACTCAGCATGTTGATGAAACTGATGCTCCGGATGACAGGGCAGCGTCGCGTTTGTTTGTAACCAACTTCATTGAAGTCTCTTCTGAGAAACAGCTTCACGGTGAAACCCGTATCCCACGAAAAACCAGTTTTGTCCCAATGTGCAAAATAGCCATAGAACACATTATAGTGAAACAGAGCTTATGGTGCTTCTACTCAAAGCAATGCTCTAGCTGCTCCTTTGAAAGGCAGCCAACTCCACGTTCAGAGAGAACTTCAGCGCCAAAGCCATTTTCAACTACGCTTATAAACCAAGCCTCTGGCTCCAGTTGCAGCACTAAGTACATGTTAGCTACAGTGACACAATGCAGCATGTGGATGAAGCTTATACTCCGGATGACAGGGCAGAATCACGTTTGTTTGTAACCAACTTCATTGAAGTCTCACCTGAGAAACAGCTTCACAATTAAACCCATTTCGCACGAAAAAGCAGTTTTGTCCCAATGTGCGAAATAGCTATAGAACACATTATAGTGAAACAGAGCTTATTTTGCTTCTACTGAAAGCAATGCTCTAGCTACTCGTTTGAAAGGCAGACAACTCCACGTTCAGAGAGAACTTCAGCGCCAAAGCCATTTTCAGCTATGCTTATAAACCAAGCCTCTGGCTACAGTTGCAGCACTAAGTACATGTTAGTTACAGTGCCAAAACGCAGCATGTTGATGAAAGTGATGCTCTGGATGACAGGGCAGAATCACGTTTGTTTGAAACCAACTTCATTGAAGTCTCTTCTGAGAAACAGCTTCACAATTAAACCCATTTCGCACGAAAAACCAGTTTTGTCCCAATGTGCTAAATAGCCATAGAATACATTATAGTGAAACAGAGCTTATTTTGCTTCTACTCAAAGCAACGCTCTAGCTTCTCCTTTGAAAGGCAGCCAACTCCACGTTCAGAGAGAACTTCAGCGAAAAAAGCCATTTTCAGCTACGCTTATAAACCAAGCCTCTGGCTCCAGTTGCAGCACTAAGTACATGTCAGCTACAGTGACACAATGCAGCATGTGGATGAAGCTTATACTCCGGATGACTGGGCAGCGTCGCGTTTGTTTGTAACCAACTTCATTGAAGTCTCTTCTGAGAAACAGCTTCACAATTAAACCCATTTCGCACGAAAAACCAGTTTTGTCCCAATGTGCGAAATAGCTATAGAACACATTATAGTGAAACAGAGCTTATTTTGCTTCTACTGAAAGCAATGCTCTAGCTACTCGTTTGAAAGGCAGACAACTCCACGTTCAGAGAGAACTTCAGCGCCAAAGCCATTTTCAGCTATGCTTATAAACCAAGCCTCTGGATACAGTTGCAGCACTAAGTACATGTTAGCTACAGTGCCAAAACGCAGCATGTTGATGAAGCTTATACTCCGGATGACAGGGCAGAATCACGTTTGTTTGAAACCAACTTCATTGAAGTCTCACCTGAGAAGCAGCTTCACGATGAAACCCGTTTCGCACGAAAAAGCAGTTTTGTCCCATTGTGCGAAATAGCCATAGAACACATTATAGTGAAACAGAGCTTATGGTGCTTCTACTCAAAGCAATGGCGTAGCTGCTCCTTTGAATGGTAGCCAATTCCAGCTTCAGAGAGAACTTCAGCGCCAAAGCCATTTTCAGCTACGCTTATACACCAAGCCTCTGGCTCCAGTTGCAGCACTAAGTACATGTTAGCTAGAGTGACGCAACTCAGCATGTGGATGAAACTGATGCTCCGGATGACAGGGCAGCGTCGCGTTTGTTTGTAACCAACTTCATTGAAGTCTCACCTGAGAAACAGCTTCACAATTAAACCCATTTCGCACGCAAAAGCAGTTTTGTCCCATTGTGCGAAATAGCCATAGAACAAATTATAGTGAAACAGAGCTTATTCTGCTTCTAGTAAAGCAATGCTCTAGCTACTCCTTTGAAAGGCAGCCAACTCCACGTTCAGAGAGAACTTCAGCGCCAAAGCCATTTTCAGCTACGCTTATACACCAAGCCTGTGGCTCCAGTTGCAGCACTAAGTACATGTTAGCTACAGTGACACAATGCAGCATGTGGATGAAGCTTATACTCCGGATGACAGGGCAGAATCACGTTTGTTTGAAACCAACTTCATTGAAGTCTCACCTGAGAAACAGCTTCACGGTGAAACCCATTTCGCACAAAAAAGCAGTTTTGTCCCAATGTGCGAAATAGCCATAGAACAAATTATAGTGAAACAGAGCTTATTTTGCTTCTAGTCAAGCAATGCTCTAGCTGCTCTTTTGAAAGGCAGACAACTCCACGTTCAGAGAGAACTTCAGCGCCAAAGCCATTTTCAGCTACGCTTATACACCAAGCCTCTGGCTCCAGTTGCAGCACTAAGTACATGTTAGCTAGAGTGACGCAACTCAGCATGTGGATGAAACTGATGCTTAGGGAAACAGGGCAGCATGGCGATTGTTTGTAACCAACTTCATTGAAGTCTCACCTGAGAAACAGCTTCACAATTAAACCCGTTTCGCACGAAAATCCAGTTTTGTCCCAATGTGCGAAATAGCCATAGAATACATTATAGTGAAACAGAGCTTATGGTGCTTCTAGTCAAAGCAATGCTCTAGCTGCTCCTTTGAAAGGCAGCCAACTCCACGTTCAGAGAGAACTTCAGCGCCAAAGCCATTTTCAGCTACGCTTATAAACCAAGTCTCTGGCTCCAGTTGCAGCACTAAGTACATGTTAGCTACACTGCCAAAACGCAGCATGTGGATGAAGCTTAAACTCAGGAAGACTGGGCAGCGTTGCTTTTGTGTGAAACCAACTTCATTGAAGTCTCACCTGAGAAACAGCTTCATGATGAAACCCGTTTCGCACGAAAATCCAGTTTGTCCCAAAATGCGAAATTGCCATAGAACACATTATAGTCAAAGAGAGCTTATTCTGCTTCTACTCAAAACAATGTTCTAGCTGCTCCTTTGAAAGGCAGCCAACTCCACATTCAGAGAGAACTTCAGCGCCAAACCCATTTTCAGCCACGCTTATAAACCAAGCCTCTGGCTCCAGTTGCAGCACTAAGTACATGTTAGCTACAGTGCCAAAACGCAGCATGATGATGAAGCTTATACTCCGGATGATAGGGCAGAATCACGTTTGTTTGAAACCAACATCATTGAAGTATCACCTGAGAAACAGCTTCACGATGAAACCGGTTTGGCACAAAAATCCAGTTTTGTCCCAAAGGGAGAAATAGCCATAGAACACATTATTGTGAAACAGAGCTTTTTTTGCTTCTAGTCAAAGCAATGCTCTAGCTACTCGTTTGAAAGGCAGACAACTCCACGTTCAGAGAGAACTTCAGCGCCAAAGCCATTTTCAGCTACGCTTATAAACCAAGCCTCTGGCTCCAGTTGCAGCACTAAGTACATGTTAGCTACAGTGACACAATGCAGCATGTTGATGAAGCTTATACTCCGGATGACTGGGCAGCGCCGCGTTTGTTTGAAACCAACTTCATTGAAGTCTTACCTGAGAAACAGCTTCACAATTAAACCCATTTCGCACGAAAAGCAGTTTTGTCCCAATGTGCAAAATAGCTATAGAACACATTATAGTGAAACAGAGCTTATTCTGCTTCTAGTAAAGCAATGCTGTAGCTTCTCCTTTGAAAGGCAGCCAACTCCACGTTCAGAGAGAACTTCAGCGCCAAACCCATTTTCAGCTATGCTTATAAACCAAGCCTCTGGCTCCAGTTGCAGCACTAAGTACATGTTAGTTACAGTGCCAAAACGCAGCATGTTGATGAAGCTTATACTCCGGATGACAGGGCAGAATCACGTTTGTTTGAAACCAACTTCATTGAAGTCTCTTCTGAGAAACAGCTTCACAATTAAACCCATTTCGCACGAAAAACCAGTTTTGTCCCATTGTGCAAAATAGCCATAGAACACATTATAGTGAAACAGAGCTTATTTTGCTTCTACTCAAAGCAACGCTCTAGCTTCTCCTTTGAAAGGCAGCCAACTCCACGTTCAGAGAGAACTTCAGCGCCAAAGCCATTTTCAGCTACGCTTATACACCAAGCCTCTGGCTCCAGTTGCAGCACTAAGTACATGTTAGCTAGAGTGACGCAACTCAGCATGTTGATGAAACTGATGCTCCGGATGACAGGGCAGCGTCGCGTTTGTTTGTAACCAACTTCATTGAAGTCTCTTCTGAGAAACAGCTTCACGGTGAAACCCGTTTCCCACGAAAAACCAGTTTTGTCCCAATGTGCAAAATAGCTATAGAACACATTATAGTGAAACAGAGCTTATTTTGGTTCTACTGAAAGCAATGCTCTAGCTACTCGTTTGAAAGGCAGACAACTCCACGTTCAGAGAGAACTTCAGCGCCAAAGCCATTTTCAGCTATGCTTATAAACCAAGCCTCTGGCTACAGTTGCAGCACTAAGTACATGTTAGTTACAGTGCCAAAACGCAGCATGTTGATGAAAGTGATGCTCTGGATGACAGGGCAGAATCACGTTTGTTTGAAACCAACTTCATTGAAGTCTCTTCTGAGAAACAGCTTCACAATTAAACCCATTTCGCACGAAAAACCAGTTTTGTCCCAATGTGCTAAATAGCCATAGAATACATTATAGTGAAACAGAGCTTATTTTGCTTCTACTCAAAGCAACGCTCTAGCTTCTCCTTTGAAAGGCAGCCAACTCCACGTTCAGAGAGAACTTCAGCGAAAAAAGCCATTTTCAGCTACGCTTATAAACCAAGCCTCTGGCTCCAGTTGCAGCACTAAGTACATGTTAGCTACAGTGACACAATGCAGCATGTGGATGAAGCTTATACTCCGGATGACTGGGCAGCGTCGCGTTTGTTTGTAACCAACTTCATTGAAGTCTCTTCTGAGAAACAGCTTCACAATTAAACCCATTTCGCACGAAAAACCAGTTTTGTCCCAATGTGCGAAATAGCTATAGAACACATTATAGTGAAACAGAGCTTATTTTGCTTCTACTGAAAGCAATGCTCTAGCTACTCGTTTGAAAGGCAGACAACTCCACGTTCAGAGAGAACTTCAGCGCCAAAGCCATTTTCAGCTATGCTTATAAACCAAGCCTCTGGATACAGTTGCAGCACTAAGTACATGTTAGCTACAGTGCCAAAACGCAGCATGTTGATGAAGCTTATACTCCGGATGACAGGGCAGAATCACGTTTGTTTGAAACCAACTTCATTGAAGTCTCACCTGAGAAGCAGCTTCACGATGAAACCCGTTTCGCACGCAAAAGCAGTTTTGTCCCATTGTGCGAAATAGCCATAGAACACATTATAGTGAAACAGAGCTTATGGTGCTTCTACTCAAAGCAATGGCGTAGCTGCTCCTTTGAATGGTAGCCAATTCCAGCTTCAGAGAGAACTTCAGCGCCAAAGCCATTTTCAGCTACGCTTATACACCAAGCCTCTGGCTCCAGTTGCAGCACTAAGTACATGTTAGCTAGAGTGACGCAACTCAGCATGTGGATGAAACTGATGCTCCGGATGACAGGGCAGCGTCGCGTTTGTTTGTAACCAACTTCATTGAAGTCTCACCTGAGAAACAGCTTCACAATTAAACCCATTTCGCACGCAAAAGCAGTTTTGTCCCATTGTGCGAAATAGCCATAGAACAAATTATAGTGAAACAGAGCTTATTCTGCTTCTAGTAAAGCAATGCTCTAGCTACTCCTTTGAAAGGCAGCCAACTCCACGTTCAGAGAGAACTTCAGCGCCAAAGCCATTTTCAGCCACGCTTATACACCAAGCCTGTGGCTCCAGTTGCAGCACTAAGTACATGTTAGTTACAGTGCCAAAACGCAGCATGTGGATGAAGCTTATACTCCGGATGACAGGGCAGAATCACGTTTGTTTGAAACCAACTTCATTGAAGTCTCACCTGAGAAACAGCTTCACAATTAAACCCATTTCGCACAAAAAAGCAGTTTTGTCCCAATGTGCGAAATAGCCATAGAACAAATTATAGTGAAACAGAGCTTATTTTGCTTCTAGTCAAGCAATGCTCTAGCTGCTCTTTTGAAAGGCAGACAACTCCACGTTCAGAGAGAACTTCAGCGCCAAAGCCATTTTCAGCTACGCTTATACACCAAGCCTCTGGCTCCAGTTGCAGCACTAAGTACATGTTAGCTAGAGTGACGCAACTCAGCATGTGGATGAAACTGATGCTTAGGGAAACAGGGCAGCATGGCGATTGTTTGTAACCAACTTCATTGAAGTCTCACCTGAGAAACAGCTTCACAATTAAACCCGTTTCGCACGAAAATCCAGTTTTGTCCCAATGTGCGAAATAGCCATAGAATACATTATAGTGAAACAGAGCTTATGGTGCTTCTAGTCAAAGCAATGCTCTAGCTTCTCCTTTGAAAGGCAGCCAACTCCACGTTCAGAGAGAACTTCAGCGCCAAAGCCATTTTCAGCTACGCTTATAAACCAAGTCTCTGGCTCCAGTTGCAGCACTAAGTACATGTTAGCTACACTGCCAAAACGCAGCATGTGGATGAAGCTTAAACTCAGGAAGACTGGGCAGCGTTGCTTTTGTGTGAAACCAACTTCATTGAAGTCTCACCTGAGAAACAGCTTCATGATGAAACCCGTTTCGCACGAAAATCCAGTTTGTCCCAAAATGCGAAATTGCCATAGAACACATTATAGTCAAAGAGAGCTTATTGTGCTTCTACTCAAAACAATGTTCTAGCTGCTCCTTTGAAAGGCAGCCAACTCCACATTCAGAGAGAACTTCAGCGCCAAACCCATTTTCAGCCACGCTTATAAACCAAGCCTCTGGCTCCAGTTGCAGCACTAAGTACATGTTAGCTACAGTGCCAAAACGCAGCATGATGATGAAGCTTATACTCCGGATGATAGGGCAGAATCACGTTTGTTTGAAACCAACATCATTGAAGTATCACCTGAGAAACAGCTTCACGATGAAACCGGTTTGGCACAAAAATCCAGTTTTGTCCCAAAGGGAGAAATAGCCATAGAACACATTATTGTGAAACAGAGCTTTTTTTGCTTCTAGTCAAAGCAATGCTCTAGCTACTCGTTTGAAAGGCAGACAACTCCACGTTCAGAGAGAACTTCAGCGCCAAAGCCATTTTCAGCTACGCTTATAAACCAAGCCTCTGGCTCCAGTTGCAGCACTAAGTACATGTTAGCTACAGTGACAAAACGCAGCATGTGGATGAAGCTTATACTCCGGATGACTGGGCAGCGCCGCGTTTGTTTGAAACCAACTTCATTGAAGTCTTACCTGAGAAACAGCTTCACAATTAAACCCATTTCGCACGAAAAGCAGTTTTGTCCCAATGTGCAAAATAGCTATAGAACACATTATAGTGAAACAGAGCTTATTCTGCTTCTAGTAAAGCAATGCTGTAGCTTCTCCTTTGAAAGGCAGCCAACTCCACGTTCAGAGAGAACTTCAGCGCCAAACCCATTTTCAGCTATGCTTATAAACCAAGCCTCTGGCTCCAGTTGCAGCACTAAGTACATGTTAGTTACAGTGCCAAAACGCAGCATGTTGATGAAGCTTATACTCCGGATGACAGGGCAGAATCACGTTTGTTTGAAACCAACTTCATTGAAGTCTCTTCTGAGAAACAGCTTCACAATTAAACCCATTTCGCACGAAAATCCAGTTTTGTCCCATTGTGCAAAATAGCCATAGAACACATTATAGTGAAACAGAGCTTATTTTGCTTCTACTCAAAGCAACGCTCTAGCTTCTCCTTTGAAAGGCAGCCAACTCCACGTTCAGAGAGAACTTCAGCGCCAAAGCCATTTTCAGCTACGCTTATACACCAAGCCTCTGGCTCCAGTTGCAGCACTAAGTACATGTTAGCTAGAGTGACGCAACTCAGCATGTTGATGAAACTGATGCTCCGGATGACAGGGCAGCGTCGCGTTTGTTTGTAACCAACTTCATTGAAGTCTCTTCTGAGAAACAGCTTCACGGTGAAACCCGTATCCCACGAAAAACCAGTTTTGTCCCAATGTGCAAAATAGCCATAGAACACATTATAGTGAAACAGAGCTTATGGTGCTTCTACTCAAAGCAATGCTCTAGCTGCTCCTTTGAAAGGCAGCCAACTCCACGTTCAGAGAGAACTTCAGCGCCAAAGCCATTTTCAACTACGCTTATAAACCAAGCCTCTGGCTCCAGTTGCAGCACTAAGTACATGTTAGCTACAGTGACACAATGCAGCATGTGGATGAAGCTTATACTCCGGATGACAGGGCAGAATCACGTTTGTTTGTAACCAACTTCATTGAAGTCTCACCTGAGAAACAGCTTCACAATTAAACCCATTTCGCACGAAAAAGCAGTTTTGTCCCAATGTGCGAAATAGCTATAGAACACATTATAGTGAAACAGAGCTTATTTTGCTTCTACTGAAAGCAATGCTCTAGCTACTCGTTTGAAAGGCAGACAACTCCACGTTCAGAGAGAACTTCAGCGCCAAAGCCATTTTCAGCTATGCTTATAAACCAAGCCTCTGGCTACAGTTGCAGCACTAAGTACATGTTAGTTACAGTGCCAAAACGCAGCATGTTGATGAAAGTGATGCTCTGGATGACAGGGCAGAATCACGTTTGTTTGAAACCAACTTCATTGAAGTCTCTTCTGAGAAACAGCTTCACAATTAAACCCATTTCGCACGAAAAACCAGTTTTGTCCCAATGTGCTAAATAGCCATAGAATACATTATAGTGAAACAGAGCTTATTTTGCTTCTACTCAAAGCAACGCTCTAGCTTCTCCTTTGAAAGGCAGCCAACTCCACGTTCAGAGAGAACTTCAGCGAAAAAAGCCATTTTCAGCTACGCTTATAAACCAAGCCTCTGGCTCCAGTTGCAGCACTAAGTACATGTCAGCTACAGTGACACAATGCAGCATGTGGATGAAGCTTATACTCCGGATGACTGGGCAGCGTCGCGTTTGTTTGTAACCAACTTCATTGAAGTCTCTTCTGAGAAACAGCTTCACAATTAAACCCATTTCGCACGAAAAACCAGTTTTGTCCCAATGTGCGAAATAGCTATAGAACACATTATAGTGAAACAGAGCTTATTTTGCTTCTACTGAAAGCAATGCTCTAGCTACTCGTTTGAAAGGCAGACAACTCCACGTTCAGAGAGAACTTCAGCGCCAAAGCCATTTTCAGCTATGCTTATAAACCAAGCCTCTGGATACAGTTGCAGCACTAAGTACATGTTAGCTACAGTGCCAAAACGCAGCATGTTGATGAAGCTTATACTCCGGATGACAGGGCAGAATCACGTTTGTTTGAAACCAACTTCATTGAAGTCTCACCTGAGAAGCAGCTTCACGATGAAACCCGTTTCGCACGAAAAAGCAGTTTTGTCCCATTGTGCGAAATAGCCATAGAACACATTATAGTGAAACAGAGCTTATGGTGCTTCTACTCAAAGCAATGGCGTAGCTGCTCCTTTGAATGGTAGCCAATTCCAGCTTCAGAGAGAACTTCAGCGCCAAAGCCATTTTCAGCTACGCTTATACACCAAGCCTCTGGCTCCAGTTGCAGCACTAAGTACATGTTAGCTAGAGTGACGCAACTCAGCATGTGGATGAAACTGATGCTCCGGATGACAGGGCAGCGTCGCGTTTGTTTGTAACCAACTTCATTGAAGTCTCACCTGAGAAACAGCTTCACAATTAAACCCATTTCGCACGCAAAAGCAGTTTTGTCCCATTGTGCGAAATAGCCATAGAACAAATTATAGTGAAACAGAGCTTATTCTGCTTCTAGTAAAGCAATGCTCTAGCTACTCCTTTGAAAGGCAGCCAACTCCACGTTCAGAGAGAACTTCAGCGCCAAAGCCATTTTCAGCTACGCTTATACACCAAGCCTGTGGCTCCAGTTGCAGCACTAAGTACATGTTAGTTACAGTGCCAAAACGCAGCATGTGGATGAAGCTTATACTCCGGATGACAGGGCAGAATCACGTTTGTTTGAAACCAACTTCATTGAAGTCTCACCTGAGAAACAGCTTCACAATTAAACCCATTTCGCACAAAAAAGCAGTTTTGTCCCAATGTGCGAAATAGCCATAGAACAAATTATAGTGAAACAGAGCTTATTTTGCTTCTAGTCAAGCAATGCTCTAGCTGCTCTTTTGAAAGGCAGACAACTCCACGTTCAGAGAGAACTTCAGCGCCAAAGCCATTTTCAGCTACGCTTATACACCAAGCCTCTGGCTCCAGTTGCAGCACTAAGTACATGTTAGCTAGAGTGACGCAACTCAGCATGTGGATGAAACTGATGCTTAGGGAAACAGGGCAGCATGGCGATTGTTTGTAACCAACTTCATTGAAGTCTCACCTGAGAAACAGCTTCACAATTAAACCCGTTTCGCACGAAAATCCAGTTTTGTCCCAATGTGCGAAATAGCCATAGAATACATTATAGTGAAACAGAGCTTATGGTGCTTCTAGTCAAAGCAATGCTCTAGCTTCTCCTTTGAAAGGCAGCCAACTCCACGTTCAGAGAGAACTTCAGCGCCAAAGCCATTTTCAGCTACGCTTATAAACCAAGTCTCTGGCTCCAGTTGCAGCACTAAGTACATGTTAGCTACACTGCCAAAACGCAGCATGTGGATGAAGCTTAAACTCAGGAAGACTGGGCAGCGTTGCTTTTGTGTGAAACCAACTTCATTGAAGTCTCACCTGAGAAACAGCTTCATGATGAAACCCGTTTCGCACGAAAATCCAGTTTGTCCCAAAATGCGAAATTGCCATAGAACACATTATAGTCAAAGAGAGCTTATTGTGCTTCTACTCAAAACAATGTTCTAGCTGCTCCTTTGAAAGGCAGCCAACTCCACATTCAGAGAGAACTTCAGCGCCAAACCCATTTTCAGCCACGCTTATAAACCAAGCCTCTGGCTCCAGTTGCAGCACTAAGTACATGTTAGCTACAGTGCCAAAACGCAGCATGATGATGAAGCTTATACTCCGGATGATAGGGCAGAATCACGTTTGTTTGAAACCAACATCATTGAAGTATCACCTGAGAAACAGCTTCACGATGAAACCGGTTTGGCACAAAAATCCAGTTTTGTCCCAAAGGGAGAAATAGCCATAGAACACATTATTGTGAAACAGAGCTTTTTTTGCTTCTAGTCAAAGCAATGCTCTAGCTACTCGTTTGAAAGGCAGACAACTCCACGTTCAGAGAGAACTTCAGCGCCAAAGCCATTTTCAGCTATGCTTATAAACCAAGCCTCTGGCTCCAGTTGCAGCACTAAGTACATGTTAGTTACAGTGCCAAAACGCAGCATGTTGATGAAGCTTATACTCCGGATGACTGGGCAGAATCACGTTTGTTTGAAACCAACTTCATTGAAGTCTCTTCTGAGAAACAGCTTCACAATTAAACCCATTTCGCACGAAAATCCAGTTTTGTCCCATTGTGCAAAATAGCCATAGAACACATTATAGTGAAACAGAGCTTATTTTGCTTCTACTCAAAGCAACGCTCTAGCTTCTCCTTTGAAAGGCAGCCAACTCCACATTCAGAGAGAACTTCAGCGCCAAAGCCATTTTCAGCTACGCTTATACACCAAGCCTCTGGCTCCAGTTGCAGCACTAAGTACATGTTAGCTAGAGTGACGCAACTCAGCATGTTGATGAAACTGATGCTCCGGATGACAGGGCAGCGTCGCGTTTGTTTGTAACCAACTTCATTGAAGTCTCTTCTGAGAAACAGCTTCACGGTGAAACCCGTATCCCACGAAAAACCAGTTTTGTCCCAATGTGCAAAATAGCCATAGAACACATTATAGTGAAACAGAGCTTATGGTGCTTCTACTCAAAGCAATGCTTTAGCTGCTCCTTTGAAAGGCAGCCAACTCCACGTTCAGAGAGAACTTCAGCGCCAAAGCCATTTTCAACTACGCTTATAAACCAAGCCTCTGGCTCCAGTTGCAGCACTAAGTACATGTTAGCTACAGTGACACAATGCAGCATGTGGATGAAGCTTATACTCCGGATGACAGGGCAGAATCACGTTTGTTTGAAACCAACTTCATTGAAGTCTCACCTGAGAAACAGCTTCACAATTAAACCCATTTCGCACGAAAAAGCAGTTTTGTCCCAATGTGCGAAATAGCTATAGAACACATTATAGTGAAACAGAGCTTATTTTGCTTCTACTGAAAGCAATGCTCTAGCTACTCGTTTGAAAGGCAGACAACTCCACGTTCAGAGAGAACTTCAGCGCCAAAGCCATTTTCAGCTATGCTTATAAACCAAGCCTCTGGCTACAGTTGCAGCACTAAGTACATGTTAGTTACAGTGCCAAAACGCAGCATGTTGATGAAAGTGATGCTCTGGATGACAGGGCAGAATCACGTTTGTTTGAAACCAACTTCATTGAAGTCTCTTCTGAGAAACAGCTTCACAATTAAACCCATTTCGCACGAAAAACCAGTTTTGTCCCAATGTGCTAAATAGCCATAGAATACATTATAGTGAAACAGAGCTTATTTTGCTTCTACTCAAAGCAACGCTCTAGCTTCTCCTTTGAAAGGCAGCCAACTCCACGTTCAGAGAGAACTTCAGCGAAAAAAGCCATTTTCAGCTACGCTTATAAACCAAGCCTCTGGCTCCAGTTGCAGCACTAAGTACATGTTAGCTACAGTGACACAATGCAGCATGTGGATGAAGCTTATACTCCGGATGACTGGGCAGCGTCGCGTTTGTTTGTAACCAACTTCATTGAAGTCTCACCTGAGAAACAGCTTCACAATTAAACCCATTTCGCACGAAAAACCAGTTTTGTCCCAATGTGCGAAATAGCTATAGAACACATTATAGTGAAACAGAGCTTATTTTGCTTCTACTGAAAGCAATGCTCTAGCTACTCGTTTGAAAGGCAGACAACTCCACGTTCAGAGAGAACTTCAGCGCCAAAGCCATTTTCAGCTATGCTTATAAACCAAGCCTCTGGATACAGTTGCAGCACTAAGTACATGTTAGCTACAGTGCCAAAACGCAGCATGTTGATGAAGCTTATACTCCGGATGACAGGGCAGAATCACGTTTGTTTGAAACCAACTTCATTGAAGTCTCACCTGAGAAGCAGCTTCACGATGAAACCCGTTTCGCACGAAAAAGCAGTTTTGTCCCATTGTGCGAAATAGCCATAGAACACATTATAGTGAAACAGAGCTTATGGTGCTTCTACTCAAAGCAATGGCGTAGCTGCTCCTTTGAATGGTAGCCAATTCCAGCTTCAGAGAGAACTTCAGCGCCAAAGCCATTTTCAGCTACGCTTATACACCAAGCCTCTGGCTCCAGTTGCAGCACTAAGTACATGTTAGCTAGAGTGACGCAACTCAGCATGTGGATGAAACTGATGCTCCGGATGACAGGGCAGCGTCGCGTTTGTTTGTAACCAACTTCATTGAAGTCTCACCTGAGAAACAGCTTCACAATTAAACCCATTTCGCACGCAAAAGCAGTTTTGTCCCATTGTGCGAAATAGCCATAGAACAAATTATAGTGAAACAGAGCTTATTCTGCTTCTAGTAAAGCAATGCTCTAGCTACTCCTTTGAAAGGCAGCCAACTCCACGTTCAGAGAGAACTTCAGCGCCAAAGCCATTTTCAGCTACGCTTATACACCAAGCCTGTGGCTCCAGTTGCAGCACTAAGTACATGTTAGTTACAGTGCCAAAACGCAGCATGTGGATGAAGCTTATACTCCGGATGACAGGGCAGAATCACGTTTGTTTGAAACCAACTTCATTGAAGTCTCACCTGAGAAACAGCTTCACAATTAAACCCATTTCGCACAAAAAAGCAGTTTTGTCCCAATGTGCGAAATAGCCATAGAACAAATTATAGTGAAACAGAGCTTATTTTGCTTCTAGTCAAGCAATGCTCTAGCTGCTCTTTTGAAAGGCAGACAACTCCACGTTCAGAGAGAACTTCAGCGCCAAAGCCATTTTCAGCTACGCTTATACACCAAGCCTCTGGCTCCAGTTGCAGCACTAAGTACATGTTAGCTAGAGTGACGCAACTCAGCATGTGGATGAAACTGATGCTTAGGGAAACAGGGCAGCATGGCGATTGTTTGTAACCAACTTCATTGAAGTCTCACCTGAGAAACAGCTTCACAATTAAACCCGTTTCGCACGAAAATCCAGTTTTGTCCCAATGTGCGAAATAGCCATAGAATACATTATAGTGAAACAGAGCTTATGGTGCTTCTAGTCAAAGCAATGCTCTAGCTTCTCCTTTGAAAGGCAGCCAACTCCACGTTCAGAGAGAACTTCAGCGCCAAAGCCATTTTCAGCTACGCTTATAAACCAAGTCTCTGGCTCCAGTTGCAGCACTAAGTACATGTTAGCTACACTGCCAAAACGCAGCATGTGGATGAAGCTTAAACTCAGGAAGACTGGGCAGCGTTGCTTTTGTGTGAAACCAACTTCATTGAAGTCTCACCTGAGAAACAGCTTCATGATGAAACCCGTTTCGCACGAAAATCCAGTTTGTCCCAAAATGCGAAATTGCCATAGAACACATTATAGTCAAAGAGAGCTTATTGTGCTTCTACTCAAAACAATGTTCTAGCTGCTCCTTTGAAAGGCAGCCAACTCCACATTCAGAGAGAACTTCAGCGCCAAACCCATTTTCAGCCACGCTTATAAACCAAGCCTCTGGCTCCAGTTGCAGCACTAAGTACATGTTAGCTACAGTGCCAAAACGCAGCATGATGATGAAGCTTATACTCCGGATGATAGGGCAGAATCACGTTTGTTTGAAACCAACATCATTGAAGTATCACCTGAGAAACAGCTTCACGATGAAACCGGTTTGGCACAAAAATCCAGTTTTGTCCCAAAGGGAGAAATAGCCATAGAACACATTATTGTGAAACAGAGCTTTTTTTGCTTCTAGTCAAAGCAATGCTCTAGCTACTCGTTTGAAAGGCAGACAACTCCACGTTCAGAGAGAACTTCAGCGAAAAAAGCCATTTTCAGCTACGCTTATAAACCAAGCCTCTGGCTCCAGTTGCAGCACTAAGTACATGTTAGCTACAGTGACAAAACGCAGCATGTGGATGAAGCTTATACTCCGGATGACTGGGCAGCGCCGCGTTTGTTTGAAACCAACTTCATTGAAGTCTTACCTGAGAAACAGCTTCACAATTAAACCCATTTCGCACGAAAAGCAGTTTTGTCCCAATGTGCAAAATAGCTATAGAACACATTATAGTGAAACAGAGCTTATTCTGCTTCTAGTAAAGCAATGCTGTAGCTTCTCCTTTGAAAGGCAGCCAACTCCACGTTCAGAGAGAACTTCAGCGCCAAACCCATTTTCAGCTATGCTTATAAACCAAGCCTCTGGCTCCAGTTGCAGCACTAAGTACATGTTAGTTACAGTGCCAAAACGCAGCATGTTGATGAAGCTTATACTCCGGATGACAGGGCAGAATCACGTTTGTTTGAAACCAACTTCATTGAAGTCTCTTCTGAGAAACAGCTTCACAATTAAACCCATTTCGCACGAAAATCCAGTTTTGTCCCATTGTGCAAAATAGCCATAGAACACATTATAGTGAAACAGAGCTTATTTTGCTTCTACTCAAAGCAACGCTCTAGCTTCTCCTTTGAAAGGCAGCCAACTCCACGTTCAGAGAGAACTTCAGCGCCAAAGCCATTTTCAGCTACGCTTATACACCAAGCCTCTGGCTCCAGTTGCAGCACTAAGTACATGTTAGCTAGAGTGACGCAACTCAGCATGTTGATGAAACTGATGCTCCGGATGACAGGGCAGCGTCGCGTTTGTTTGTAACCAACTTCATTGAAGTCTCTTCTGAGAAACAGCTTCACGGTGAAACCCGTTTCCCACGAAAAACCAGTTTTGTCCCAATGTGCAAAATAGCCATAGAACACATTATAGTGAAACAGAGCTTATGGTGCTTCTACTCAAAGCAATGCTCTAGCTGCTCCTTTGAAAGGCAGCCAACTCCACGTTCAGAGAGAACTTCAGCGCCAAAGCCATTTTCAACTACGCTTATAAACCAAGCCTCTGGCTCCAGTTGCAGCACTAAGTACATGTTAGCTACAGTGACACAATGCAGCATGTGGATGAAGCTTATACTCCGGATGACAGGGCAGAATCACGTTTGTTTGAAACCAACTTCATTGAAGTCTCACCTGAGAAACAGCTTCACAATTAAACCCATTTCGCACGAAAAACCAGTTTTGTCCCAATGTGCGAAATAGCTATAGAACACATTATAGTGAAACAGAGCTTATTTTGCTTCTACTGAAAGCAATGCTCTAGCTACTCGTTTGAAAGGCAGACAACTCCACGTTCAGAGAGAACTTCAGCGCCAAAGCCATTTTCAGCTATGCTTATAAACCAAGCCTCTGGCTACAGTTGCAGCACTAAGTACATGTTAGTTACAGTGCCAAAACGCAGCATGTTGATGAAAGTGATGCTCTGGATGACAGGGCAGAATCACGTTTGTTTGAAACCAACTTCATTGAAGTCTCTTCTGAGAAACAGCTTCACAATTAAACCCATTTCGCACGAAAAACCAGTTTTGTCCCAATGTGCTAAATAGCCATAGAATACATTATAGTGAAACAGAGCTTATTTTGCTTCTACTCAAAGCAACGCTCTAGCTTCTCCTTTGAAAGGCAGCCAACTCCACGTTCAGAGAGAACTTCAGCGAAAAAAGCCATTTTCAGCTACGCTTATAAACCAAGCCTCTGGCTCCAGTTGCAGCACTAAGTACATGTTAGCTACAGTGACACAATGCAGCATGTGGATGAAGCTTATACTCCGGATGACTGGGCAGCGTCGCGTTTGTTTGTAACCAACTTCATTGAAGTCTCTTCTGAGAAACAGCTTCACAATTAAACCCATTTCGCACGAAAAAGCAGTTTTGTCCCAATGTGCGAAATAGCCATAGAACACATTATAGTGAAACAGAGCTTATTTTGCTTCTACTGAAAGCAATGCTCTAGCTACTCGTTTGAAAGGCAGACAACTCCACGTTCAGAGAGAACTTCAGCGCCAAAGCCATTTTCAGCTATGCTTATAAACCAAGCCTCTGGATACAGTTGCAGCACTAAGTACATGTTAGCTACAGTGCCAAAACGCAGCATGTTGATGAAGCTTATACTCCGGATGACAGGGCAGAATCACGTTTGTTTGAAACCAACTTCATTGAAGTCTCACCTGAGAAGCAGCTTCACGATGAAACCCGTTTCGCACGAAAAAGCAGTTTTGTCCCAATGTGCGAAATAGCCATAGAATACATTATAGTGAAACAGAGCTTATGGTGATTCTACTCAAAGCAACGCTCTAGCTTCTCCTTTGAAAGGCAGCCAACTCCACGTTCAGAGAGAACTTCAGCGCCAAAGCCATTTTCAGCCACGCTTATACACCAAGCCTCTGGCTCCAGTTGCAGCACTAAGTACATGTTAGCTAGAGTGAGGCACTCAGCATGTGGATGAAACTGATACTCCGGATGACAGGGAGGCGTCGCGTTTGTACCCAACTTCATTGAAGTCTCTTCTGAGAAACAGCTTCACGATGAAACCCGTTTCGCACGAAAAACCAGTTTTGTCCCAATGTGCGAAATAGCCATAGAATACATTATAGTGAAACAGAGTTTATGGTGATTCTACTCAAAGCAATGCTCTAGCTTCTCCTTTGAAAGGCAGCCAACTCCACGTTCAGAGAGAACTTCAGCGCCAAAGCCATTTTCAGCCAAGCTTATACACCAAGCCTCTGGCTCCAGTTGCAGCCCTAAGTACATGTTAGTTACAGTGCCAAAACGCAGCATGTTGATGAAAGTGATGCTCCGGATGACAGGGCAGAATCACGTTTGTTTGAAACCAACTTCATTGAAGTCTCACCTGAGAAACATCTTCACGATGAAACCCGTTTGGCACGAAAAACCAGTTTTGTCCCATTGTGCAAAATAGCCATAGAACACATTATAGTGAAACAGAGCTTATTTTGCTTCTACTCAAAGCAACGCTCTAGCTTCTCCTTTGAAAGGCAGCCAACTCCACGTTCAGAGAGAACTTCAGCGCCAAAGCCATTTTCAGCTACGCTTATACACCAAGCCTCTGGCTCCAGTTGCAGCACTAAGTACATGTTAGCTAGAGTGACACAATGCAGTATGTGGATGAAACTGATGCTCCGGATGACTGGGCAGAATCACGTTTGTTTGTAACCAACTTCATTGAAGTCTCTTCTGAGAAACAGCTTCACGATGAAACCCGTTTCGCACGAAAAACCAGTTTTGTCCCAATGTGCGAAATAGCTATAGAACACATTATAATGAAACAGAGCTTATTCTGCTTCTAGTAAAGCAATGCTCTAGCTGCTCCTTTCAAAGGCAGCCAACTCCACGTTCAGAGAGAACTTCAGCGCCAAAGCCATTTTCAGCTACGCTTATAAACCAAGCCTCTGGCTCAAGTTGCAGCACTAAGTACATGTTAGCTACAGTGCCAAAACGCAGCATGTTGATGAAGCTTATACTCCGGATGACAGGGCAGAATCATGTTTGTTTGAAACCAACTTCATTGAAGTCTCACCTGAGAAGCAGCTTCACGATGAAACCCGTTTCGCACGAAAAACCAGTTTTGTCCCATTGTGCGAAATAGCCATAGAACACATTATAGTGAAACAGAGCTTATTTTGCTTCTACTCAAAGCAACGCTCTAGCTTCTCCTTTGAAAGGCAGCCAACTCCACGTTCAGAGAGAACTTCAGCGCCAAAGCCATTTTCAGCTATGCTTATAAACCAAGCCTCTGGATACAGTTGCAGCACTAAGTACATGTTAGCTACAGTGCCAAAACGCAGCATGTTGATGAAGCTTATACTCCGGATGACAGGGCAGAATCACGTTTGTTTGAAACCAACTTCATTGAAGTCTCACCTGAGAAGCAGCTTCACGATGAAACCCGTTTCGCACGAAAAAGCAGTTTTGTCCCATTGTGCGAAATAGCCATAGAACACATTATAGTGAAACAGAGCTTATGGTGCTTCTACTCAAAGCAATGGCGTAGCTGCTCCTTTGAATGGTAGCCAATTCCAGCTTCAGAGAGAACTTCAGCGCCAAAGCCATTTTCAGCTACTCTTATACACCAAGCCTCTGGCTCCAGTTGCAGCACTAAGTACATGTTAGCTAGAGTGACGCAACTCAGCATGTGGATGAAACTGATGCTCCGGATGACAGGGCAGCGTCGCGTTTGTTTGTAACCAACTTCATTGAAGTCTCACCTGAGAAACAGCTTCACAATTAAACCCATTTCGCACGCAAAAGCAGTTTTGTCCCATTGTGCGAAATAGCCATAGAACAAATTATAGTGAAACAGAGCTTATTCTGCTTCTAGTAAAGCAATGCTCTAGCTACTCCTTTGAAAGGCAGCCAACTCCACGTTCAGAGAGAACTTCAGCGCCAAAGCCATTTTCAGCTACGCTTATACACCAAGCCTGTGGCTCCAGTTGCAGCACTAAGTACATGTTAGTTACAGTGCCAAAACGCAGCATGTGGATGAAGCTTATACTCCGGATGACAGGGCAGAATCACGTTTGTTTGAAACCAACTTCATTGAAGTCTCACCTGAGAAACAGCTTCACAATTAAACCCATTTCGCACAAAAAAGCAGTTTTGTCCCAATGTGCGAAATAGCCATAGAACAAATTATAGTGAAACAGAGCTTATTTTGCTTCTAGTCAAGCAATGCTCTAGCTGCTCTTTTGAAAGGCAGACAACTCCACGTTCAGAGAGAACTTCAGCGCCAAAGCCATTTTCAGCTACGCTTATACACCAAGCCTCTGGCTCCAGTTGCAGCACTAAGTACATGTTAGCTAGAGTGACGCAACTCAGCATGTGGATGAAACTGATGCTTAGGGAAACAGGGCAGCATGGCGATTGTTTGTAACCAACTTCATTGAAGTCTCACCTGAGAAACAGCTTCACAATTAAACCCGTTTCGCACGAAAATCCAGTTTTGTCCCAATGTGCGAAATAGCCATAGAATACATTATAGTGAAACAGAGCTTATGGTGCTTCTAGTCAAAGCAATGCTCTAGCTTCTCCTTTGAAAGGCAGCCAACTCCACGTTCAGAGAGAACTTCAGCGCCAAAGCCATTTTCAGCTACGCTTATAAACCAAGCCTCTGGCTCCAGTTGCAGCACTAAGTACATGTTAGCTACACTGCCAAAACGCAGCATGTGGATGAAGCTTAAACTCAGGAAGACTGGGCAGCGTTGCTTTTGTGTGAAACCAACTTCATTGAAGTCTCACCTGAGAAACAGCTTCATGATGAAACCCGTTTCGCACGAAAATCCAGTTTGTCCCAAAATGCGAAATTGCCATAGAACACATTATAGTCAAAGAGAGCTTATTGTGCTTCTACTCAAAACAATGTTCTAGCTGCTCCTTTGAAAGGCAGCCAACTCCACATTCAGAGAGAACTTCAGCGCCAAACCCATTTTCAGCCACGCTTATAAACCAAGCCTCTGGCTCCAGTTGCAGCACTAAGTACATGTTAGCTACAGTGCCAAAACGCAGCATGATGATGAAGCTTATACTCCGGATGATAGGGCAGAATCACGTTTGTTTGAAACCAACATCATTGAAGTATCACCTGAGAAACAGCTTCACGATGAAACCGGTTTGGCACAAAAATCCAGTTTTGTCCCAAAGGGAGAAATAGCCATAGAACACATTATTGTGAAACAGAGCTTTTTTTGCTTCTAGTCAAAGCAATGCTCTAGCTACTCGTTTAAAGGCAGACAACTCCACGTTCAGAGAGAACTTCAGCGCCAAAGCCATTTTCAGCTACGCTTATAAACCAAGCCTCTGGCTCCAGTTGCAGCACTAAGTACATGTTAGCTACAGTGACAAAACGCAGCATGTGGATGAAGCTTATACTCCGGATGACTGGGCAGCGCCGCGTTTGTTTGAAACCAACTTCATTGAAGTCTTACCTGAGAAACAGCTTCACAATTAAACCCATTTCGCACGAAAAGCAGTTTTGTCCCAATGTGCAAAATAGCTATAGAACACATTATAGTGAAACAGAGCTTATTCTGCTTCTAGTAAAGCAATGCTGTAGCTTCTCCTTTGAAAGGCAGCCAACTCCACGTTCAGAGAGAACTTCAGCGCCAAACCCATTTTCAGCTATGCTTATAAACCAAGCCTCTGGCTCCAGTTGCAGCACTAAGTACATGTTAGTTACAGTGCCAAAACGCAGCATGTTGATGAAGCTTATACTCCGGATGACAGGGCAGAATCACGTTTGTTTGAAACCAACTTCATTGAAGTCTCTTCTGAGAAACAGCTTCACAATTAAACCCATTTCGCACGAAAATCCAGTTTTGTCCCATTGTGCAAAATAGCCATAGAACACATTATAGTGAAACAGAGCTTATTTTGCTTCTACTCAAAGCAACGCTCTAGCTTCTCCTTTGAAAGGCAGCCAACTCCACGTTCAGAGAGAACTTCAGCGCCAAAGCCATTTTCAGCTACGCTTATACACCAAGCCTCTGGCTCCAGTTGCAGCACTAAGTACATGTTAGCTAGAGTGACGCAACTCAGCATGTTGATGAAACTGATGCTCCGGATGACAGGGCAGCGTCGCGTTTGTTTGTAACCAACTTCATTGAAGTCTCTTCTGAGAAACAGCTTCACGGTGAAACCCGTTTCCCACGAAAAACCAGTTTTGTCCCAATGTGCAAAATAGCCATAGAACACATTATAGTGAAACAGAGCTTATGGTGCTTCTACTCAAAGCAATGCTCTAGCTGCTCCTTTGAAAGGCAGCCAACTCCACGTTCAGAGAGAACTTCAGCGCCAAAGCCATTTTCAACTACGCTTATAAACCAAGCCTCTGGCTCCAGTTGCAGCACTAAGTACATGTTAGCTACAGTGACACAATGCAGCATGTGGATGAAGCTTATACTCCGGATGACAGGGCAGAATCACGTTTGTTTGAAACCAACTTCATTGAAGTCTCACCTGAGAAACAGCTTCACAATTAAACCCATTTCGCACGAAAAAGCAGTTTTGTCCCAATGTGCGAAATAGCTATAGAACACATTATAGTGAAACAGAGCTTATTTTGCTTCTACTGAAAGCAATGCTCTAGCTACTCGTTTGAAAGGCAGACAACTCCACGTTCAGAGAGAACTTCAGCGCCAAAGCCATTTTCAGCTATGCTTATAAACCAAGCCTCTGGCTACAGTTGCAGCACTAAGTACATGTTAGTTACAGTGCCAAAACGCAGCATGTTGATGAAAGTGATGCTCTGGATGACAGGGCAGAATCACGTTTGTTTGAAACCAACTTCATTGAAGTCTCTTCTGAGAAACAGCTTCACAATTAAACCCATTTCGCACGAAAAACCAGTTTTGTCCCAATGTGCTAAATAGCCATAGAATACATTATAGTGAAACAGAGCTTATTTTGCTTCTACTCAAAGCAACGCTCTAGCTTCTCCTTTGAAAGGCAGCCAACTCCACGTTCAGAGAGAACTTCAGCGAAAAAAGCCATTTTCAGCTACGCTTATAAACCAAGCCTCTGGCTCCAGTTGCAGCACTAAGTACATGTTAGCTACAGTGACACAATGCAGCATGTGGATGAAGCTTATACTCCGGATGACTGGGCAGCGTCGCGTTTGTTTGTAACCAACTTCATTGAAGTCTCTTCTGAGAAACAGCTTCACAATTAAACCCATTTCGCACGAAAAAGCAGTTTTGTCCCAATGTGCGAAATAGCCATAGAACACATTATAGTGAAACAGAGCTTATTTTGCTTCTACTGAAAGCAATGCTCTAGCTACTCGTTTGAAAGGCAGACAACTCCACGTTCAGAGAGAACTTCAGCGCCAAAGCCATTTTCAGCTATGCTTATAAACCAAGCCTCTGGATACAGTTGCAGCACTAAGTACATGTTAGCTACAGTGCCAAAACGCAGCATGTTGATGAAGCTTATACTCCGGATGACAGGGCAGAATCACGTTTGTTTGAAACCAACTTCATTGAAGTCTCACCTGAGAAGCAGCTTCACGATGAAACCCGTTTCGCACGAAAAAGCAGTTTTGTCCCAATGTGCGAAATAGCCATAGAATACATTATAGTGAAACAGAGCTTATGGTGATTCTACTCAAAGCAACGCTCTAGCTTCTCCTTTGAAAGGCAGCCAACTCCACGTTCAGAGAGAACTTCAGCGCCAAAGCCATTTTCAGCCACGCTTATACACCAAGCCTCTGGCTCCAGTTGCAGCACTAAGTACATGTTAGCTAGAGTGAGGCACTCAGCATGTGGATGAAACTGATACTCCGGATGACAGGGAGGCGTCGCGTTTGTACCCAACTTCATTGAAGTCTCTTCTGAGAAACAGCTTCACGATGAAACCCGTTTCGCACGAAAAACCAGTTTTGTCCCAATGTGCGAAATAGCCATAGAATACATTATAGTGAAACAGAGTTTATGGTGATTCTACTCAAAGCAATGCTCTAGCTTCTCCTTTGAAAGGCAGCCAACTCCACGTTCAGAGAGAACTTCAGCGCCAAAGCCATTTTCAGCCAAGCTTATACACCAAGCCTCTGGCTCCAGTTGCAGCCCTAAGTACATGTTAGTTACAGTGCCAAAACGCAGCATGTTGATGAAAGTGATGCTCCGGATGACAGGGCAGAATCACGTTTGTTTGAAACCAACTTCATTGAAGTCTCACCTGAGAAACATCTTCACGATGAAACCCGTTTGGCACGAAAAACCAGTTTTGTCCCATTGTGCAAAATAGCCATAGAACACATTATAGTGAAACAGAGCTTATTTTGCTTCTACTCAAAGCAACGCTCTAGCTTCTCCTTTGAAAGGCAGCCAACTCCACGTTCAGAGAGAACTTCAGCGCCAAAGCCATTTTCAGCTACGCTTATACACCAAGCCTCTGGCTCCAGTTGCAGCACTAAGTACATGTTAGCTAGAGTGACACAATGCAGTATGTGGATGAAACTGATGCTCCGGATGACAGGGCAGAATCACGTTTGTTTGTAACCAACTTCATTGAAGTCTCTTCTGAGAAACATCTTCACGATGAAACCCGTTTGGCACGAAAAACCAGTTTTGTCCCAATGTGCGAAATAGCTATAGAACACATTATAATGAAACAGAGCTTATTCTGCTTCTAGTAAAGCAATGCTCTAGCTGCTCCTTTCAAAGGCAGCCAACTCCACGTTCAGAGAGAACTTCAGCGCCAAAGCCATTTTCAGCTACGCTTATAAACCAAGCCTCTGGCTCAAGTTGCAGCACTAAGTACATGTTAGCTACAGTGCCAAAACGCAGCATGTTGATGAAGCTTATACTCCGGATGACAGGGCAGAATCATGTTTGTTTGAAACCAACTTCATTGAAGTCTCACCTGAGAAGCAGCTTCACGATGAAACCCGTTTCGCACGAAAAACCAGTTTTGTCCCATTGTGCGAAATAGCCATAGAACACATTATAGTGAAACAGAGCTTATTTTGCTTCTACTCAAAGCAACGCTCTAGCTTCTCCTTTGAAAGGCAGCCAACTCCACGTTCAGAGAGAACTTCAGCGCCAAAGCCATTTTCAGCTACGCTTATACACCAAGCCTCTGGCTCCAGTTGCAGCACTAAGTACATGTTAGCTAGAGTGAGGCAACTCAGCATGTGGATGAAACTGATGCTCCGGATGACAGGGAGGCGTCTCGTTTGTACCCAACTTCATTGAAGTCTCTTCTGAGAAACAGCTTCACGATGAAACCCGTTTCGCACGAAAAACCAGTTTTGTCCCAATGTGCGAAATAGCCATAGAATACATTATAGTGAAACAGAGCTTATGGTGATTCTACTCAAAACAATGCTCTAGCTTCTCCTTTGAAAGGCAGCCAACTCCACGTTCAGAGAGAACTTCAGCGCCAAAGCCATTTTCAGCCACGCTTATAAACCAAGCCTCTGGCTCCAGTTGCAGCACTAAGTACATGTTAGCTACAGTGCCAAAACGCAGCATGTGGATGAAACTGATGCTCCGGATGACTGGGCAGCGTCGCGTTTGTTTGAAACCAACTTCATTGAAGTCTCACCTGAGAAACAGCTTCACAATTAAACCCATTTCGAACGAAAAAGCAGTTTTGTCCCAATGTGCGAAATAGCTATAGAACACATTATAGTGAAACAGAGCTTATTCTGCTTCTAGTAAAGCAATGCTCTAGCTGCTCCTTTCAAAGGCAGATAACTCCACGTTCAGAGAGAACATCAGCGCCAAAGCCATTTTCAGCCACGCTTATAAACCAAGCCTCTGGCTACAGTTGCAGCACTAAGTACATGTTAGTTACAGTGCCAAAACGCAGCATGTTGATGAAAGTGATGCTCCGGATGACAGGGCAGAATCACGTTTGTTTGAAACCAACTTCATTGAAGTCTCACCTGAGAAACATCCTCACGATGAAACCCGTTTGGCACGAAAAACCAGTTTTGTCCCATTGTGCAAAATAGCCATAGAACACATTATAGTGAAACAGAGCTTATTTTGCTTCTACTCAAAGCAACGCTCTAGCTTCTCCTTTGAAAGGCAGACAACTCCACGTTCAGAGAGAACTTCAGCGCCAAAGCCATTTTCAGCTACGCTTATACACCAAGCCTCTGGCTCCAGTTGCAGCACTAAGTACATGTTAGCTAGAGTGACGCAACTCAGCATGTTGATGAAACTGATGCTCCGGATGACAGGGCAGCGTCGCGTTTGTTTGTAACCAACTTCATTGAAGTCTCTTCTGAGAAACAGCTTCACGGTGAAACCCGTTTCCCACGAAAAACCAGTTTTGTCCCAATGTGCAAAATAGCCATAGAACACATTATAGTGAAACAGAGCTTATGGTGCTTCTACTCAAAGCAATGCTCTAGGCTGCTCCTTTGAAAGGCAGCCAACTCCACGTTCAGAGAGAACTTCAGCGCCAAAGCCATTTTCAACTACGCTTATAAACCAAGCCTCTGGCTCCAGTTGCAGCACTAAGTACATGTTAGCTACAGTGACACAATGCAGCATGTGGATGAAGCTTATACTCCGGATGACAGGGCAGCGCCGCGTTTGTTTGAAACCAACTTCATTGAAGTCTCACCTGAGAAACAGCTTCACAATTAAACCCATTTCGAACGAAAAAGCAGTTTTGTCCCAATGTGCGAAATAGCTATAGAACACATTATAGTGAAACAGAGCTTATTCTGCTTCTACTGAAAGCAATGCTCTAGCTACTCGTTTGAAAGGCAGACAACTCCACGTTCAGAGAGAACTTCAGCGCCAATGCCATTTTCAGCTATGCTTATAAACCAAGCCTCTGGCTCCAGTTGCAGCACTAAGTACATGTTAGTTACAGTGCCAAAACGCAGCATGTTGATGAAAGTGATGCTCCGGATGACAGGGCAGAATCACGTTTGTTTGAAACCAACTTCATTGAAGTCTCTTCTGAGAAACAGCTTCACAATTAAACCCATTTCGCACGAAAAACCAGTTTTGTCCCAATGTGCTAAATAGCCATAGAATACATTATAGTGAAACAGAGCTTATTTTGCTTCTACTCAAAGCAACGCTCTAGCTTCTCCTTTGAAAGGCAGCCAACTCCACGTTCAGAGAGAACTTCAGCGAAAAAAGCCATTTTCAGCTACGCTTATAAACCAAGCCTCTGGCTCCAGTTGCAGCACTAAGTACATGTTAGCTACAATGACACAATGCAGCATGTGGATGAAGCTTATACTCCGGATGACTGGGCAGCGTCGCGTTTGTTTGTAACCAACTTCATTGAAGTCTCTTCTGAGAAACAGCTTCACAATTAAACCCATTTCGCACGAAAAAGCAGTTTTGTCCCAATGTGCGAAATAGCTATAGAACACATTATAGTGAAACAGAGCTTATTCTGCTTCTACTGAAAGCAATGCTCTAGCTACTCGTTTGAAAGGCAGACAACTCCACGTTCAGAGAGAACTTCAGCGCCAAAGCCATTTTCAGCTACGCTTATAAACCAAGCCTCTGGCTCCAGTTGCAGCACTAAGTACATGTTAGCTACAGTGCCAAAACGCAGCATGTTGATGAAGCTTATACTCCGGATGACAGGGCAGAATCACGTTTGTTTGAAACCAACTTCATTGAAGTCTCACCTGAGAAGCAGCTTCACGATGAAACCCGTTTCGCACGAAAAAGCAGTTTTGTCCCATTGTGCGAAATAGCCATAGAACACATTATAGTGAAACAGAGCTTATTCTGCTTCTACTCAAAGCAATGCTCTAGCTTCTCCTTTGAAAGGCAGCCAACTCCACGTTCAGAGAGAACTTCAGCGCCAAAGCCATTTTCAGCCACGCTTATAAACCAAGCCTCTGGCTCCAGTTGCAGCACTAAGTACATGTTAGCTACAGTGCCAAAACGCAGCATGTGGATGAAACTGATGCTCCGCATGACAGGGAGTCGTCGCGTTTGTACCCAACTTCATTGAAGTCTCACCTGAGAAACAGCTTCACAATTAAACCTATTTCGAACGAAAAAGCAGTTTTGTCCCAATGTGCGAAATAGCTATAGAACACATTATAGTGAAACAGAGCTTATTTTGCTTCTACTCAAAGCAATGCTCTAGCTGCTCCTTTCAAAGGCAGATAACTCCACGTTCAGAGAGAACTTCAGCGCCAAAGCCATTTTCAGCCACGCTTATACACCAAGCCTCTGGCTCCAGTTGCAGCACTAAGTACATGTTAGCTAGAGTGACGCAACTCGGCATGTGGATGAAACTGATGCTCCGGATGACAGGGCAGCGTCGCATTTGTTTGTAACCAACTTCATTGAAGTCTCTTCTGAGAAACAGCTTCACGATGAAACCCGTTCCGCATGAAAAACCAGTTTTGTCACATTGTGCAAAATAGCCATAGAATACATTATAGTGAAACAGAGCTTATTTTGCTTCTACTCAAAGCAATGCTCTAGCTTCTCCTTTGAAAGGCAGCCAACTCCATGTTCAGAGAGAACTTCAGCGCCAAAGCCATTTTCAGCTACGCTTATAAACCAAGCCTCTGGCTCCAGTTGCAGCACTAAGTACATGTTAGCTACAGTGACACAATGCAGCATGTGGATGAAGCTTATACTCCGGATGACTGGGCAGCGGCGCGTTTGTTTGAAACCAACTTCATTGAAGTCTCACCTGAGAAACAGCTTCACAATTAAACCTATTTCGAACGAAAAAGCAGTTTTGTCCCAATGTGCGAAATAGCTATAGAACACATTATAGTGAAACAGAGCTTATTCTGCTTCTAGTAAAGCAATGCTCTAGCTGCTCCTTTCAAAGGCAGATAACTCCACGTTCAGAGAGAACTTCAGCGCCAAAGCCATTTTCAGCCACGCTTATACACCAAGCCTCTGGCTCCAGTTGCAGCACTAAGTACATGTTAGCTACAGTGCGAAAACGCAGCATGTTGATGAAGCTTATACTCCGGATGACAGGGCAGAATCACGTTTGTTTGAAACCAACTTCATTGAAGTCTCACCTGAGAAGCAGCTTCACGATGAAACCCGTTTCGCACGAAAAACCAGTTTTGTCCCATTGTGCGAAATAACCATAGAACACATTACAGTGAAACATAGCTTATTTTGCTTCTACTCAAAGCAATGCTCTAGCTTCTCCTTTGAAAGGCAGCCAACTCCACGTTCAGAGAGAACTTCAGCGCCAAAGCCATTTCCAGCCACGCTTATACACCAAGCCTCTGGCTCCACTTGCAGCACTAAGTACATGTTAGCTACAGTGCCAAAACGCAGCATGTTGATGAAAGTGATGCTCCGGATGACAGGGCAGAATCACGTTTGTTTGAAACCAACTTCATTGAAGTCTCACCTGAGAAACATCTTCACGATGAAACCCGTTTGGCACGAAAATCCAGTTTTGTCCCATTGTGCAAAATAGCCATAGAACACATTATAGTGAAACAGAGCTTATTTTGCTTCTACTCAAAGCAACGCTCTAGCTTCTCCTTTGAAAGGCAGCCAACTCCACGTTCAGAGAGAACTTCAGCGCCAAAGCCATTTTCAGCTACGCTTATACACCAAGCCTCTGGCTCCAGTTGCAGCACTAAGTACATGTTAGCTAGAGTGACGCAACTCGGCATGTGGATGAAACTGATGCTCCGGATGACAGGGCAGCGTCGCGTTTGTTTGTAACCAACTTCATTGAAGTCTCTTCTGAGAAACAGCTTCACGATGAAACCCATTTCGCACGAAAAACCAGTTTTGTCCCAATGTGCAAAATAGCCATAGAATACATTATAGTGAAACAGAGCTTATTTTGCTTCTACTCAAAGCAACGCTCTAGCTTCTCCTTTGAAAGGCAGCCAACTCCACGTTCAGAGAGAACTTCAGCGCCAAAGCCATTTTCAGCTATGCTTATAAACCAAGCCTGTGGATCCAGTTGCAGCACTTAGTACATGTTAGCTACAGTGACACAATGCAGCATGTGGATGAAGCTTATACTCCGGATGACTGGGCAGCATCGCGTTTGTTTGTAACCAACTTCATTGAAGTCTCACCTGAGAAACAGCTTCACCATTAAACCCATTTCGCACGAAAAACCAGTTTTGTCCCAATGTGCGAAATAGCTATAGAACACATTATAGTGAAACAGAGCTTATTCTGCTTCTAGTAAAGCAATGCTCTAGCTGCTCCTTTCAAAGGCAGATAACTCCACGTTCAGAGGGAACTTCAGCGCCAAAGCCATTTTCAGCCAAGCTTATACACCAAGCCTCTGGCTCCAGATGCAGCACTAAGTACATGTTAGCTACAGTGCCAAAACGCAGCATGTTGATGAAAGTGATGCTCCGGATGACAGGGCAGAATCACGTTTGTTTGAAACCAACTTCATTGAAGTCTCACCTGAGAAGCAGCTTCACGATGAAACCCGTTTCGCACGAAAAACCAGTTTTGTCCCATTGTGCAAAATAGCCATAGAACACATTATAGTGAAACAGAGCTTATTTTGCTTCTACTCAAAGCAACGCTCTAGCTTCTCCTTTGAAAGGCAGCCAACTCCACGTTCAGAGAGAACTTCAGCGCCAAAGAATTTTCAGCCACGCTTATAAACCAAGGCTCTGGCTCCAGTTGCAGCACTAAGTACATGTTAGCTAGAGTTAGGCAACTCAGCATGTTGATGAACCTGATGCTCCGGATGACAGGGCAACGTCGCGTTTGTTTGTAACCAACTTCATTGAAGTCTCACCTGAGAAGCAGCTTCACGATGAAACCCGTTTCCCATGAAAAACCAGTTTTGTCCCAATGTGCAAAATAGCCATAGAACACATTATAGTGAAACAGAGCTTATGGTGCTTCTACTCAAAGCAACGCTCTAGCTGCTCCTTTGAAAGGCAGCCAACTCCACGTTCAGAGAGAACTTCAGCGCCAAAGCCATTTTCAACTACGCTTATAAACCAAGCCTCTGGCTAAAGTTGCAGCACTAAGTACATGTTAGCTAGAGTGACACAATGCAGCATGTGGATGAAGCTTATACTCCGGATGACTGGCCAGCGTCGCGTTTGTTTGTAACCAACTTCATTGAAGTCTCTCCTGAGAAACAGCTTCAGAATTAAACCCATTTCGCACGAAAAAGCAGTTTTGTTCCAAATTGCGAAATAGCTATAGAACACATTATAGTGAAACAGAGCTTATTTTGCTTCTACTGAAAGCAATGCTCTAGCTACTCGTTTGAAAGGCAGACAACTCCACGTTCAGAGAGAACTTCAGCGCCAAAGCCATTTTCAGCTATGCTTATAAACCAAGCCTCTGGCTACAGTTGCAGCACTAAGTACATGTTAGTTACAGTGCCAAAACGCAGCATGTTGATGAAAGTGATGCTCCGGATGACAGGGCAGAATCACGTTTGTTTGAAACCAACTTCATTGAAGTCTCTTCTGAGAAACAGCTTCACAATTAAACCCATTTCGCACGAAAAACCAGTTTTGTCCCAATGTGCGAAATAGCTATAGAACACATTATAGTGAAACAGAGCTTATTTTGCTTCTACTCAAAGCAATGCTCTAGCTGCTCCTTTGAAAGGCAGCCAACTCCACGTTCAGAGAGAACTTCAGCGCCAAAGCCATTTTCAGCTACGCTTATAAACCAAGCCTCTGGCTCCAGTTGCAGCACTAAGTACATGTTAGCTAGAGTGACGCAACTCGGCATGTGGATGAAACTGATGCTCCGGATGACAGGGCAGCGTCGCGTTTGTTTGTAACCAACTTCATTGAAGTCTGTTCTGAGAAACAGCTTCACGATGAAACCCGTTTCCCACGAAAAACCAGTTTTGTCCCAATGTGCAAAATAGCCATAGAATACATTATAGTGAAACAGAGCTTATTTTGCTCCTACTCAAAGCAACGCTCTAGCTTCTCCTTTGAAAGGCAGCCAACTCCACGTTCAGAGAGAACTTCAGCGCCAAAGAATTTTCAGCCACGCTTATAAACCAAGCCTCTGGCTCCAGTTGCAGCACTAAGTACATGTTAGCTAGAGTGAGGCAACTCAGCATGTGGATGAAACTGATGCTCCGGATGACAGGGAGGCGTCGCGTTTGTACCCAACTTCATTGAAGTCTCTTCTGAGAAACAGCTTCACGATGAAACCCGTTTCGCACGAAAAACCAGTTTTGTCCCAATGTGCGAAATAGCCATAGAATACATTATAGTGAAACAGAGCTTATGGTGCTTCTACTCAAAGCAATGCTCTAGCTTCTCCTTTGAAAGGCAGCCAACTCCACGTTCAGAGAGAACTTCACCGCCAAAGCCATTTTCAGCCACGCTTATAAACCAAGCCTCTGGCTCCAGTTGCAGCACTAAGTACATGTTAGTTACAGTGCCAAAACGCAGCATGTTGATGAAGCTTATACTCCGGATGACTGGGCAGAATCACGTTTGTTTGAAACCAACTTCATTGAAGTCTCACCTGAGAAACAGCTTCACAATTAAACCCATTTCGCACGAAAAACCAGTTTTGTCCCAATGTGCGAAATAACTATAGAACACATTATAGTGAAACAGAGCTTATTCTGCTTCTAGTCAAGCAATGCTCTAGCTGCTCCTTTGAAAGGCAGCCAACTCCACGTTCAGAGAGAACTTCAGCGTCAAAGCCATTTTCAGCCAAGCTTATACACCAAGCCTCTGGCTCCAGTTGCAGCACTAAGTACATGTTAGTTACAGTGCCAAAACGCAGCATGTTGATGAAGCTTATACTCCGGATGACTGGGCAGCGTCGCGTTTGTTTGTAACCAACTTCATTGAAATCTCACCTGAGAAACATCTTCACGATGAAACCCGTTTGGCACGAAAAACCAGTTTTGTCCCATTGTGCAAAATAGCCATAGAACACATTATAGTGAAACAGAGCTTATTTTGCTTCTACTCAAAGCAACGCTCTAGCTTCTCCTTTGAAAGGCAGCCAACTCCACGTTCAGAGAGAACTTCAGCGCCAAAGCCATTTTCAGCTACGCTTATACACCAAGCCTCTGGCTACAGTTGCAGCACTAAGTACATGTTAGCTAGAGTGACACAATGCAGTATGTGGATGAAACTGATGCTCCGGATGACTGGGCAGAATCACGTTTGTTTGTACCCAACTTCATTGAAGTCTCTTCTGAGAAACAGCTTCACGATGAAACCCGTTTCGCACGAAAAACCAGTTTTGTCCCAATGTGCGAAATAGCTATAGAACACATTACAGTGAAACAGAGCTTATTCTGCTTCTAGTAAAGCAATGCTCTAGCTGCTCCTTTGAAAGGCAGCCAACTCCACGTTCAGTGAGAACTTCAGCGGCAAAGCCATTTTCAGCTACGCTTATAAACCAAGCCTCTGGCTCCAGTTGCAGCACTAAGTACATGTTAGCTACAGTGACACAATGCAGCATGTTGATGAAGCTTATACTCCGGATGACTGGGCAGAATCACGTTTATTTGAAACCAACTTCATTGAAGTCTCACCTGAGAAACATCTTCACGATTAAACCCGTTTCGCACGAAAAACCAGTTTTGTCCCATTGTGCGAAATAGCTATAGAACACATTATAGTGAAACAGAGCTTATTTTGCTTCTACTGAAAGCAATGCTCTAGCTACTCGTTTGAAAGGCAGCCAACTCCACGTTCAGAGAGAACTTCAGCGCCAAAGCCATTTTCAGCTATGCTTATAAACCAAGCCTCTGGCTCCAGTTGCAGCACTAAGTACATGTTAGTTACAGTGCCAAAACGCAGCATGTTGATGAAAGTGATGCTCCGGATGACAGGGCAGAATCACGTTTGTTTGAAACCAACTTCATTGAAGTCTCTTCTGAGAAACAGCTTCACGATGAAACCCATTTCGCACGAAAAACCAGTTTTGTCCCAATGTGCAAAATAGCCATAGAACACATTATAGTGAAACAGAGCTTATGCTTCTTCTAGTAAAGCAATGCTCTAGCTGCTCCTTTGAAAGGCAGCCAACTCCACGTTCAGAGAGAACTTCAGCGCCAAAGCCATTTTCAGCTACGCTTATACACCAAGCCTCTGGCTCCAGTTGCCGCACTAAGTACATGTTAGCTACAGTGACGCAACGCAGCATGTGGATGAAGCTTATACTCCGGATGAAAGGGCAGAATCGCGTTTGTTTGAAACCAACTTCATTGAAGTCTCACCTGAGAAACATCTTCATGATGAAACCCGTTTCCCACGAAAAACCAGTTTTGTCCCATTGTGCGAAATAGCCATAGAACACATTATAGTGAAACAGAGCTTATTTTGCTTCTACTCAAAGCAACGCTCTAGCTTCTCCTTTGAAAGGCAGCCAACTCCACGTTCAGAGAGAACTTCACCGCCAAAGCCATTTTCAGCTACGCTTATACACCAAGCCTCTGGCTCCAGTTGCAGCACTAAGTACATGTTAGCTAGAGTGAGGCAACTCAGCATGTGGATGAAACTGATGCTCCGGATGACAGGGAGGCTTCGCGTTTGTACCCAACTTCATTGAAGTCTCTTCTGAGAAACAGCTTCACGATGAAACCCGTTTCCCACGAAAAACCAGTTTTGTCCCAATGTGCGAAATAGCCATAGAATACATTATAGTGAAACAGAGCTTATGGTGCTTCTACTCAAAGCAATGCTCTAGCTGCTCCTTTGAATTGCAGCCAACTCCACGTTCAGAGAGAACTTCAGCGCCAAAGCCATTTTCAGCCACGCTTATAAACCAAGCCTCTGGCTCCAGTTGCAGCAATAAGTACATGTTAGCTACAGTGACGCAACACAGCATGTGGATGAAGCTTATACTCCGGATGACTGGACAGCGTCACGTTAGTTTGAAACCAACTTCATTGAAGTCTCTTCTGAGAAACAGCTTCACGATTAAACCCGTTTCGCACGAAAAAACAGTTTTTTCATACTGTGCATAATGGCTATAGAATGCATTGCAGTTAAAAGAGCTGATTGTGTTTTTCACACAAAGCAAAGCTCTAGCTTCTCCTTTGAAAGGCAGACAACTCCACGTTCAAAGAGAAGTTCAGAGCCAAAGCCATTTTCAACTACGCTTAGAAACCAAGCCTCTGGCTCCAGTTGCAGTACTAAGTACATGTTAGCTAAAGTGATGCAACTCAGCATGTGGATGAAGCTTATTTTCAAGATGACAGGTCAGCATGGTGTTTGTGTGAAACCAACTCCTTTGAGGTGTCTCACCTGAGAAACAGCTTCACGATTAAACCTGTTTCGCACAACAAAACAGTTTTGTCCCAATGTGCGAAATAGCCATAGAACACATTATAGTGAGACAGAGCGTATTGTGCTTCTCCTCAAAGTAATGCTCTAGCTGCTCCTTTGAAGGCAGATAACTCCAGGCTCAGAGAGAACTTCAGCGCTAAAGCCATTTTCAGCTACGCTTAGAAACCAAGCCTCTGGCTCCAGTTACAGAACTAACTACATGTTAGTTTGAGTGACGCAACGCAGCATGTGGATGAAACTGATGCTCTGGATGACAGGGCAGCGGGGCGTTTGGGTGAAACCAACTCCATGAACGTGTCTCACCCGAGAAACAGCTTCACGATGAAACCCCTTTAACACGTAAAACCATTTTTGTCATACTTTGCATCATGGCTATAGAATGCATTGCACTTAAAAGAGCTGATTGAGTCTTTCACACAAAGCAATGCTGTAGCTGCTCCTTGGAAAGTAGCCTATTCCAGGTTCAGAGAGAACTTCAGCGCCAAAGCCATTTTCAGCTACGCTTAGAAACCAAGCCTCTGGCTCCAGTTGCAGCACTAAGTACATGTTAGCTAGAGTGACGCAACTCAGCATGTGGAAGAAGCTTATACTCCGGAAGACTGGGCAGCATCGTGTTTGTTTGTAACCAGGTTCATTGAAGTCTCACCTGAGAAACAGCTTCACGATGAAACCTGTTTCGCACGAAAAACCAGTTTTGTCCCAATGTGCTAAATAGCCATAGAACACATTATAGTGAAACAGAGCTTATTGTGCTTCTACTCAAAGCAATGCTCTAGCTGCTCCTTTGAAAGGCAGACAACTCCACGTTCAGAGAAAAGTTCAGAGCCAAAGCCATTTTCAGCTACGCTTATAAACCAAGCCTCTGGCTCCAGTTGCAGCACTAAGTACATGTTAGCTACAGTGACGCAACGCAGCATGTGGATGAAGCTTATACTCTGGATGACAGGGCAGCGTCACGTTTGTTTGAAACCAACTCCTTTGAGGTGTCTCACCTGAGAAACAGCTTCACGATGAAACCCGTTTCGCACGAAAAACAAGATTTGTCATACTGTGCATAATGGCTATAGGATGCATTGCAGTTAAAAAAGCTGATTGAGTCTTTCACACAAAGCAATGCTCTAGGTGCTCCTTTGAAAGGCAGACAACTCCACGTTCAGAGAGAACTTCAGAGCCAAAGCCATTTTCAACTACGCTTATAAACCAAGCCTCTGGCTCCAGTTGCAGCACTAAGTACATGTTAGCTAGAGTGACGCAACTCAGCATGTTGATGAAGCTTATTCTCAAGATGACAGGTCAGCATGGCGTTTGTGTGAAACCAACTCCTTTGAGGTGTCTCACCTGAGAAACAGCTTCACGATTAAACCTGTTTCGCACGAAAAAACAGTTTTGTCCCAATGTGCGAAATAGCCATAGAACACATTATAGTGAGACAGAGCTTTTGGTGCTTCTAGTCAAAGCAATGCTCTAGCTGCTCCTTTGAAGGCAGATAACAACACGCTCAGAGAGAACTTCAGCGCCAAAGCCATTTTCAGCTACGCTTATACACCAAGCCTCTGGCTCCAGTTGCAGCACTAAGTACATGTTAGCTAGAGTGACGCAACTCCGCATGTGGATGAAGCTTATACTCTGCATGACAGGTCAGCGTGACGTTTGTGTGAAACCAACTCTTTTGAGGTGTCTCACCTGAGAAACAGCTTCATGACGAAACACTTTTCGCACGAAAAACCAGTTTTGTCATACTGTGCATAATGGCTATAGAATGCATTGCAGTTAAAAGAGCTTATTGAGTCTTTCACACAAAGCAGTGCTGTAGCTGCTCCTTTGAAAGGTAGCCAACTCCACGTTCAGAGAGAACTTTAACGTCAAAGCCATTTTCAACTACGCTTAGAAACCAAGCCTCTGGCTCCAGTTACAGAACTAACTACATGTTTGTTTGAGTGACGCAACGCAGCATGTGGATCAAACAGATGCTCTGGATGACAGGGCAGCTAGGCGTTTGGGTGAAACCAATTCCATGAACGTGTCTCACCTGAGAAACAGCATCACGATGAAACCCGTTTCTCTTGAAACTCCAGTTTTGTCATACTGTGCATAATGGCTATAGAATGCATTGCAGTTAAAAGAGCTGATTGAGTCTTTCACATAAAGCAATGCTCTAACTGCTCCTTTGAAAGGTAGCCAATTCCAGGTTCAGAGAGAACTTCAGCGCCAAAGCCATTTTCAGCTACGCTTATAAACCAAGCCTCTGGCTCCAGTTGAAGCACTAAGTACATGTTAGCTAGAGTGACACAACTCAGCATGTGGAAGAAGCTTATACTAAGGATGACTGGGCAGCAAGCGTTTTGTGAAACCAACTCCTTTGAGGTGTCTCACCTGAGAAACAGCTTCATGATGAAATCTGTTTCTCACGAAAAACCAGTTTTGTCCCAATGTGCGAAATAGCCATAGAACACATTATAGTGAAACAGAGCTTATTGTGCTTCTACTCAAAGCAATGCTCTAGCTGCTCCTTTGAAAGGCAGACAACTCCACCTTCAGAGAGAACTTCAGCGCCAAAACCATTTTGAGCTTCCCTTATTAACCAAGTCTCTGGCTCTAGTTGCAGCACTAAGTACATGTTAGCTAGAGTGATGCAACTCAGCATGTGGATGAAGCTTATACTCTGGAAGATGGGGAGAGTCGCGTTTGTTTGAAACCAACTTCATTGAAGTTTCACCTGAGAAACAGCTTCACGATGAAACCCGTTTCACATGTAAAACCATTTTTGTCATACTGTGCATAATGGTTATAGAATGCATTGCACTTAAAAGAGCTGATTGAGTCTTTCACACAAAGCATTGCTGTAGCTGCTCCTTTGAAAGGTAGCCAATTCCAGGTTCAGAGAGAACTTCAGCGCCAAAGCCATTTTCAGCTACGCTTAGAAACCAAGCCTCTGGCTCCAGTTGCAGCACTAAGTACATGTTAGCTAGAGTGACGCAACACAGCATGTGGAAGAAGCTTATACTCCGGATGACTGGGCAGCATCGCGTTTGTTTGAAACCAGGTTCATTGAAGTCTCACCTGAGAAACAGCTTCACGATGAAACCTGTTTCGCACGAAAAACCAGTTTTTTCCCAATGTGCTAAATAGCCATAGAACACATTATAGTGAAACAGAGCTTATTGTGCTTCTACTCAAAGCAATGCTCTAGCTGCTCCTTTGAAAGGCAGACAACTCCACGTTCAGAGAGAACTTCAGCGCCAAAACCATTTTCAGCTATGCTTATAAACCAAGCCTCTGGCTCCAGTTGAAGCACTAAGTACATGTTAGCTAGAGTGATGCAACTCAGCATGTGGATGAAGCTTATACTCTGGAAGATGGGGAGCGTCGCGCTTGTTTGAAACCAACTTCATTGAAGTCTCACCTGAGAAACAGCTTCACGATGAAACCAGTTTAACACGTAAAACCATTTTTGTCATACTGTGCATAATGGCTATAGAATGCAATGCAGTTTTAAGAGCTGATTGAGTCTTTCACACAAAGCAATGCTGTAGCTGCTCCTTTGAAAGGCAACCAACTCCACGTTCAGAGAGGACCTCAGCGCCAAAGAAATTTTCAGCTACGCTTATAAACCAAGCCTCTGGCTCCAGTTGAAGCACTAAGTACATGTTAGCTACAGTGACGCAACACAGCATGTGGATGAAGCTTATTTTCAAGATGACTGGGCAGCGTCGCGTTTGTTTGAAACCAACTTATTGAAGTCTCACCTGAGACACAGCTTCACGATTAAACCCGTTTCGCACGAAAAAACAGTTTTGTTATACTGTGCATAATGGCTATAGAATGCATTGCAGTTAAAAGAGCTGATTGAGTCTTTCACACAAAGCAATGCTCTAGCTGCTCCTTTGAAAGGCAGCCAACTCCACGTTCAGAGAGCACTTTAACGCCAAAGCCATTTTCATCTACGCTTAGAAACCAAGCCTCTGGCTCCAGTTGCAGCACTAAGTACATGTTAGCTAGAGTGACGCAACTCAGCATGTGGAAGAAGCTTATTCTCAAGATGACAGGTCAGCGTGACGTTTGTGTGAAACCAATTCCTTTGAGGTGTCTCACCTGAGAAACAGCTTCACGATTAAACCCGTTTCGCACGAAGAAACAGTTTTGTCCCAATGTGAGCAATAGCCATAGAACACATTAGAGTGAAACAGAGCTTATTTTGCTTCTACTCAATGCAATGCTCTAGCTGCTCCTTTGAAAGGTAGACACCTCCACGTTCAGAGAGAACTTCAGCGCCAAAGCCATTTTCAGCTACGCTTATACACCAAGCCTCTGGCTCCAGTTGCAGCACTAAGTACATGTTAGCTAGAGTGACGCAACGCAGCATGTGGATGAAACTTATTCTCAAGATGATATGTCAGCGTCACGTTTGTGTGAAACCAACTCCTTTGTGGTGTCTCACCTGAGAAGCAGCTTCACGATGAAACCCGTTTCGCACGAAAAACCTGTTTTGTCATACTGTGCATCATGGCTATAGAATGCATTGCAATTAAAAGAGCTGATTGAGTCTTTCACACAAAGCAATGCTCTAGCTGCTCCTTTGAAAGGCAGACAACTCCACGTTCAGAGAGAACTTTTACGCTAAAACCATTTTCAGCTACGCTTAGAAACCAAGCCTCTAGCTCCTATTCCAGCACTAAGTACATGTTAGCTAGAGTGATGCAACGCAGCATGTGGATGAAACTGATGCTCTGGATGACAGGGCAGCGGGGCGTTTGTGTGAAACCAACTCCATGAACGTGTCTCACCTGAGAAACAGCTTCACAATTAAACCCATTTCGCTTGAAACTCCAGTTTTGTCATACTGTGCATAATGGCTATAGAATGCATTGCAGTTAAAAGAGCTGATTGAGTCTTTCACGCAAAGCAGTGCTGTAGCTGCTCCTTTGAAAGGCAGCCAACTCCACGTTCAGAGAGAACTTTAACGCCAAAGCCATTTTCAGCTACGGTTAGAAACCAAGTCTCTGGCTCCAGTTCCAGCACTAAGTACATGTTAGCTAAAGTGATGCAACGCAGCATGTGGATGAAACTGATGCTCCGGATGGCAGGTTAGCATGACGTTTGTGTGAAACTAACTCCTTTGAGGTGTCTCACCTGAGAATCTTCTTCACAATTACAATCGCTTAGCACAAAAATCCAGTGTTTTCCCATTGTGCGAAATAGCCCTAGAACACAATATAGTGAAACAGAGCTTATTGTGCTTCTACTCAAAGCAATGCTATAGCTGCTCCTTTGAAAGCAGACAATTCCACCTTCAGAGAGAACTTCAGAGTCAAAACCATTTTTAGATTCGCTTATAAACCAAGTCTCTGGCTCCAGTTGCAGCACTAAGTACATGTTAGCTAGAGTGACGCAACTCAGCATGTGGAAGAAGCTTATTCTCAAGATGACAGGGCAGCAGTACGTTTGTTCAAACTGACTCCATTGAAGTCTCTCACCTGAGAATCAGCTTCACGATTAAGCCCATTTCATATGAAAATCCAGTTTTGTGAACTGTGCATGATGGACACAGAACGCACTGCAATGAAAAGAGCTGATTGTTTTACACAAAGCAATGCTCTAGCTGCTCCTTTTTTTTAAAATTTATTCATTAATTACATTGTGTTTTAATTACACAGAATCTTGGATTCTCTCCCCTATCCTCCCCCCATGGTGTATTCCTCCTCCCCGCTGCAGAATCATAGTTCAAGTTTAGTTGAAATTCCCTCCCTGCAAGTATTTGCCAAGCATAGAGTCCAACATCCCATAGTCCAGACAAGTCCAAGTACTTATTGGGAAGACCCTCTCTGGTCTGAGGGCAGAGTCAGCAGAGTATCTTTCCGGTCAAATAAAAGCACTAATATACCATCTGCAACAATTAACATCATTATGGAATTAATTGACATGGTATTGAGCAGTCAACATGTTAAAATTAAATGCGATTTCCTAACCACTTTTTGTTAATATACTACAAATGACATAATATCCATAACATAACATGATATGCTTAACATCATATCATATTAAATTAAGGCAAACATGTGGTATCTAACCTTTTGGGATTGGCTCATTTCCCTTAGCATTATGGTTTCCTGTTTGGCCCTTTTGGCCACAAAGAACTGCATTTTGTTTTTTTTTAATAGCTGAGTAGTATTCCATGGAGTAGATGAACCATCGCTTTCTTATCCAATCCTCTGCTGATGGGCATTTTGGTTGTTTCAATGTTTTTGCAATTACTGATTGTGCTGGTATGAACATAGGATTGAATGTTGGTTTCTCATAAAACAAGTGTTCTGGATATATTCCTAGGAGTGCTATTGCTGGGTCATACTGTATGTCGATTTTGAGTTGTTTGAATATTCTCCATACTGATTGCCATAGAGGCTGTACCAATCTGCAGCCCCACCAGCAGTGGAGTAGGGTTCTTTTTTCGCTTGCAACCTCGCCAGCAAGTGTTGTTGGTGTTTTTCACGTGGGCCACCCTTACTGGCGTTAGGTGGTATCTCATTGATGTTTTAATTTGGATTTCCCTTATTGTCAGGGAGCTTGAGCATTTTTTCATATGTTTATTTGCCATTTGGGATTATTCCTTTGTGAAGTGTTTGCCCATTTCCCGTGCCCATTTCTTGAGTGGCTTGTTTATTTTGGTGTTTTGGCTGTTTTGTAATTCTTTGTATACTCTGGAGATTAGTCCTCTATCACCTATGTCGTGCGCGAAGATCTTCTCCCATTCTGTGGGCTGCTTTTTTACTTTGTTGATTGTTTCCTTTGCTGTGCAGCAGCTTCTTAGTTTGATGAGGTCCCATTTGTTTATTTTGGTCTCGATTTCTACTGCTTTTGGTGTCCTTCTTAGGAAGTAGGGACCTACCCCTAGATCTTGCAGAGTATTTCCAACATTTTCTTCCAAAAGTTTGAAGGTTTCTGGATGCAGGTTTAGATATTTTATCCATTTAGATTTGATCTTAGTATATGGTGAGAGATATGGGTCTATCTTTTTGTTTCTACAGGCTATCAACCAGTTGTCCCAACAGCATTTATTGAAGAGACCTTCCCATTTGCCTGGATTATCATTTGTCCTTTTATCAAAGATTATTTGACTGTATCTGTGTGGTTTCCCTTCTGGTGTTTCTATTCTGCTCCATTGATCTTCCTCTCTATCTTTGTGCCAGTACCAGGCTGTATTGATAACCACTGCCCTATAGTATGTCCAGAGGTCTGTGACTGTGATTCCCCCTGCTAACTTCCTGTTCTTCAGGATGGTTCTAGCTATTCGTGGTTTTTTGTGTTTCCAGATGAACCTTTGGATCATTGTTTCCAGTTCGATGAAGAATGCTGTGGGCAATTTGATTGGAATTGCGTTGAATGTATATATTGCTTTTGGCAATATAGGCATTTTAATGATATTGATTTTACATATCCAGGAGCATGGGATGTTACTCCATCTTTCTAGAGCTTGTTCAATTTCTTTTTTCAGTAGTTTGTAGTTTTCCTCAAATAGGTCTCCTACATTTTTGGTTAGGTTTATTCCCAGATACTTCATGCTTTTCTCTGTTATTTTGAATGGTATCTTGCTGGTTAGATCTTTTTCCAACTTGGGGCTGTTAGCATACACTATGGCTGTTGATTTTTGTCCATTAATTTTGTACCCTGCCACTCCACCGAACTCTCATATAAGTTCTATTAGTCTCTGTGTTGAGCCTTTTGGCTCTTCCATATAAAGAATCATGTCATCTGCATATAGTGAAAGCTTGACTTCTTCATTTCCCATTTGGATTCCTTTGAATTCTTTTTCTTGTCTTCTGGCCTCAGCGAGTACCTCTAGAACTATGTTGAATAGCAGTGGAGAAATTGGACATCCCTGTCTTGTTCCAGATTTCAGTGGGAAGGGTTCTAGTTTTTCTCCATTCAGTATGATGCTGGGATTGGGTTTTTCATATATTGCTTTGATTATGTTGTGGATTTTTCTATCTATGCCTACCTTGGTTAGGGTCTTTAAAAGGAAGTTGTGCTGGATTTTGTCGAAAGCTTTTTCTGCATCTATTGATACTATCATGTGATTCTTGTTTTTCAGTTTTTGGATGTGATGTATCACATTGATGGATTTCCTTATGTTGAACCACCCCTGCATTCCAGGGGTGAATCCTACTTGATCTGGATGAATGATCTGTCAGATGATTTTTTGAATTCTATTGGCTAGGATTTTGTTGAGTATCTTAGCATCAATGTTCCTCAGAGAGATAGGTCTGTAGTTTTCCTTCTCTGTAGGATCTCTGTCCGGTTTTGGGATTAAGGTAATGTTGCCTTCATAGAATGAGTTTGGAAGGGTTGCTTCCTTTTCTATTGTTTTGAAGAGTTTGTAGAGGATTGGGGTTAGTTCGGTTCTGAATGTTTTGTAGAATTCTGTAGTGAAGCCATCTGGGCCTGGGCTTTTCTTTGTTGGGAGGTCTTTAATCACTGATTCAATCTCTGCTTCAGTTATGGGTTTGTTCAGGTCGTTTGTTGTCTCTGGGCTAAGTTTTGGCAGGTTGTGTGAGTCTAAGAACTTTTCCATTTCTTGGTGGTCTTCTGATTTGTTGGAGTACAGTGCTTTGTAGTAATTTCTAAGTATGTTCTTAATGGTTGTAATGTCTGTTGTTATGTTGCCTTTTTCATCTTTGATGCTGTTAATTCTTGCTTTCTTTTGTTTTTTGTTTGTCAGTCGGGCCAGCAGGGTGTCTATTTTGTTTATCTTTGCAAAAAACCAGCTTTTTGATTCATTGATTTTGTGTGTGGTTTTTTTTATTTCTATCTGATTAATTTCCTCCCTTGCTTTGATGATTTCTTGTTTCCTGTTGTGTGTGGGGCTCATCTGCTGCTGCTTTTCCAATTCCTGGAGGTGTGTGGTTAGTTCCTGTATTTGGCGCCTCTCTTGGGCCTTGACATGAGCTCCAATTGCGATGAATTTACCCCATAGCACTGTTTTGGCAGTGTCCCACAAGTTTTGGAAAGTTGTGTCAGGGTTTTCATTGGTTTCCATAAATTTTTTGATCTCATCTTTAATTTCTTCCCTGACCCATTGTTCATTCAATAGCATATTGTTCAACCTCCAAGAGTTTCTGCATTTCCTTGGGCATTTTGAATTGCTGATTTCCAGTTTCATTCCGTGGTGGTCTGAGAGGGTACATGGTATGATTCCTATCTTTTTGAAGTTATTTAGATTTGTTTTGTGTCCTATCATGTGGTCGATCCTGGAGAAGGTGCCATGCACTGCTGAAAAAAATGTATAATCTGTGGTCTTAGGATAAAAAGTTCTATAGATGTCTACTAAGTCCAGTTGTTCTAATGTTTGTATGAGCTCTGTTGTTTCTTTGTTGAGTTTTTGTTTTGTTGTTAGTGGGGTGTTAAGATCGCCCACTATTATTATGTGTGTATCTATGTCTCCCCTTAAGTCTGTAAGTAATTGCTTCATGTAGCTAGGTGCATTGGAATTAGGTGCATATATGTTCACGATTGTAATTACTTCCTGATGGATCAGACCCTTCACCACTATATAATGTCCTTCTCTGTCCTTTTTGATGTCTGTCAGCTTGAAGTCTAGGTCATCTGAGATTAGAACAGCTACTCCAGTCTTTTTTTCTCGTCCATTGGCATGAAATGTCTTTTTCCATCCCTTCACTTTAAATTTCTTACAGGCTTTTCTGGTTAGATGTGTCTCTTGTAGGCAACAGATTGTTGGGTGCTGTTTGATGATCCATTCCGTTAATCTATGCCTTTTGATTGGTGAGTTTAGGCCATTTGTGTTTAGAGATAATATTGAGAGAAATTGATTTTGGGCTGCCATGAGTGTGTGTAAGTGTGCAGGTGTGTATTTGCGACTATTAGAATTTCTGATTGGTTGACTTTCCTTGTATGGGTTTCATTGGGGAGGTCTTCCCATTTGCCATCTTTGATTTTGATTTGTATTTTTTCTTTCTGGGTTTAGCACCTTCCTGAGGAGATTTTCCAGAGCTGGTTTCATGTTGATGTATTCTTCGAGTTTCTCTTTACTGTTGAAGTATTTGATTTCATTCTCAAATACAAATGAGAGCTTTGCTGGGTACATTATTCTTGGTTGGCAGTTGTTTTGTTTCAGGATTTGATAGGTTTTACCCCATTCTCTCCTTGCTTGGAGCGTTTCTTCTGATAGGTTGGCTGTGATTCTGATTTTCCTTCCCCTAAAAGTAATCTTATACTTTTTTCTTACTTGTCTTAGAATAGTTTCCTTATGTTCACTTGAGGGTAGCTTGAGGACCACATGTCTGGGTGACGATCTATTGGATCGTATCTACTGTTGGTCCTTTGTCCTTCCTGGATTTGTGTTGGATTTATATTTCCAGTGTCCTGGAAGTTCTCCTGTATTATCTCATTGAACACCCGTTGCAAGCCTGTCTCCTTTTCCACTCCTTCGGGAAGGCCTATTATTCTAATATTTGACTTTTTGAGGTTGTCTTTCATTTCCTGTATGGACCTATTGGCTTTCTCTAGATTTGTCTCCAACTGTTTGATGAGCTGCTGCCTTTCATTCTGATTGTCTTCCAATTCTGATATTCTGTCCTCTGCTGTGTTCATTCTGTTGGTTAGGCTTTCAATTTTGTGCTCTATATCGAGGATTCCCTTTTTGACTTGATTTATTTCTGCAGTGACATGGTTTTCAAATACCTTGGACTCTTCCCAGCGCTTCTCACTGTCTCTGATGAATTGCATCACTAGTTTCTTAAATTCCTTATTTGGTATTTCCTCTATGTCTTCATCTTGCATCTCAGATATTGGGATTAGTTTTTGGTTGTATTGGGAGGGAGTGTTTGATCTTTCCTCTGGGTCATTGCTTTTTCTGATACTTCTCCTCATTGTGTTTTGCTTCTTGTTGTTATGGGATTTTAGCGTCGATTCAGCTGAGCCTGCTCTGGTTTGGGGTCTCTGGCTGAGTCCAGCAGGGCGTACTGCCTGAGTCACCAGCTACTTTCAGGGTCTGTAGATCACAGCCCCAAGCTGGGTCAGGAGGCTTTGTGGGCCAGCCCTAGTGCCAGGCCCCTTCCTCTGTGGCTCCCTCTCAAAGGCTGTGCGCCACTGCCGAGCGTGCCTCGGCTCTGGGTCACAGGATAGCACAGCGGGGGTTTCTGCCCCAGTGCTGAGCCGAGACTCTCCTTCAGGGCTTGAGGTTAGCACAGCAGAGGCCCCTGCTGGTTGAAGCCTGAAATCCCCAACTACAGACTGAGCTGGGCTAGAAATCTCTGCTGGTCCCAGTGCCGAACTGCGCTCTCCGGGATTCCTACTCAGAGGCGCTGCTCCAATGACACTGCAGGCAGGTCTTTCTGAGCAGGCTCCTGCTGGGAGAACCTGTCCGGCCAATTCTGCAGAGCCCGCTCAGGTCAGGACTTTCCAGCTGCGCCCAGCATGGGACTCCGCCCCAGAGAAGCCAATTCCTCAGCTGCACTCTCTCAAGGGTGGAAGCGGATTCCTGAGAGGCACAGAGCTGTGAGGGACATGCAGACGTGCCACCACTAGTCTGCTCCTCCGCCCAGGACATGAGGTCCCTGCCAAGAATTGCCCAGCCTCTGGAGCTCAGTCCGAGCCCAGCAACAGGATCCACTGGACGGAGCCAGTCAACAGCTTGGAGCCGATACTGGGATCTCTGAGCCCCAGTCCCACAGCGCCACTCCTGTTCCCTCTGCACTCTCCCAAAAACGCTGAGCAGCTGAGAGGCGCACTTCTGGGAAATCGCCCCTGCTTGTCCTCCACTTCTGCAGGGGATGATGCCCCCAATGATCAGTCCAGTAGCCTCCTCTTGGGGCTCCTGCCCTCCAGAGGACTGGTGCCCCTGTCGGTGTGGGTGCCTATCCTTCTAGCCACCTCTACCTTGGGACGGTTGAGTCCCTGCCGCCTTCCCCCTGCCTGGAATCGTGACTCACCAAGTTCCCTGCAGCGTGCTGTATTTTCTTTCCCACTTTTTGTGGCTGTTCCTTCACACCATGTAGATCTTCTTGCTTTAGTGAGCCCCAGTGACCTTCTCGCTCTTCTCCCTACAATTTTCTGTTTCCTAGCCTGTTTCTCTGCTGGATCTGTTCCCCTCTTTCCCTACTAGAACCTACACCAGCTCTCTGCAGTCGGCCATCTTCCTCCTATATCTCCTCTAGCTGCTCTTTTGAAATGCAGCCAATTCAACGTTCAGAGAGAACTTCAACGCCAAAGCCATTTTCAGCTGCGCTTGGAAACTAAGCCGCTGGCTCCAGTTGCAGCACTCAGAGAGAACTTCAACGCCAAAGCCATTTTCAGCTGCGCTTGGAAACTAAGCCGCTGGCTCCAGTTGCAGCACTAAGTACATGTTAGCTAGAGTAACGCAACTCAGCATGTGGATGAAACTTATACTCCGGATGACTGGGCAGCATGGTGCTTATGTGATTCCAACTCCTTTGAGGTCTTTCACTTCACACAACTTCACAATTACAATGGCTTAGCACGAAAAACCAGTTTTGTCCCAATGTGCGAAATAGGCATAGAACACATTATAGTGAAACAAAGCTTATTGTGCTTCCACTCAAAGCAATGCTCTAGCTGCTCCTTTGAAAGGCAGCCAACTCCACATTCAGAGATAGAATGTCAGGACCAAGCCATTTTCAGCTGCACTTGAAACCAAGCGACTGGCACCAGCTCCTAGAAAAGTTGCATGTTCACTAAGGGATGAAATTCAGAATGTGGATGAAGCTTATACTCAAGATGACAGGGCAACGTGTTGCTTGTGTGAAACCACCTCCATTGAAGTCTCTCACTTTAAACAACTCACGATTACACTCGTGTTGCACGAAAACCCGGTTTTGTCACACTGTGCAACATGCACACAAAGACATTGCTGTGAAAAGAGCTGACTTAGTCTGCCACACAAAGCAATGCTGTAGCTGCTTTTTTGAAAGGCAGCCAACTCCACGTTCAGGGAGAACATCACCACCAAAGCCATTTTCAGCTGCGCTTGAAAACAAAGCCTCTGGCTCGAGTTGCAGCACTAAGTACATGTTAGCTAGAGTGACGCAACTCAGCTTGTGGATGAAGCTTATTCTCAAGATGACAGGTCAGCTTGGCGTTTGTGTGAAACCAACTCCGTTGAAGTCTCTCACCTGAGAAACAGCTTCACGATTACACCTGATTCACATGAAAATCCACTTTGTCATACTGTGCATAATGGCTATAGAATGCATTGCACTTAAAAGAGCTGATTGAGTCTTTCACACAAAGCAATGTTCTTGCTGCTCCTTTGAAAGGCAGCCAACTCCACGTTCAGAGAGAACTTTAACGCCAAAGCCATTTACAGCTACGCTTATAAACCAAGCGTCTGGCTCCAGTTGAAGCACTAAGTACATGTTAGCTAGAGTGACGCAACTCAGCATGTGGATGAAACTTATACTCCAGATGACAGGTTAGCTTGGCGTTTGTCGGAAACCAACTCCATTGAAGTCTCTCACCTGAGAAACAGCTACATGATTACACCTGATTCGCATGAAAATCCAGTTTTGTCATATTGTGCGAAATGGCTATAGAATGCATTGCACTTAAAAGAGCTGATTGAGTCTTTCACACAAAGCAATGCTGTAGCTGCTCCTTTGAAAGGCAGCCAACTCCACGTTCAGAGAGAGAATGTCAGCGCTAAAGCCATTTTCAGCAGCTCTTGAAAACCAAGCCTCAGGATCCAGCTGCTGGAAAAGTTGCATGTTCAATGAGGGATGAAACTCAGAGTGTGGATGGTGCTTATTCTCCAGATGACTGGGTAAAGTGGTGCTTGTGTGTAACCACCTCCATTAAAGTCTCTCACCTGACACAACTTCACGATTACACCCGTTTTGCATGAAAATCCAGTTTTGTCACACTGTGCAAAATGGACACAAAAGGCATTGTTGTGAAAAGAGCTGATTTAGTCTTCGACACAAAGCAGTGCTCTAGATGCTCATTTGAAAACAGCCACTCTATGATCAGAGAGGACTTCAACCTCAAATACAGTATCAGCTGCGCTTGGAAACCAAGCCTCTGGCTCTAGTTCCAGCACTTAGTACATGTTATCTTTATCGAGGTAACACAACATGTGGATGAAGCGAATACTCAAGATGATTGGACGGCGAATTTCTTCTGTGAGAACAAGTCCACGGAGGTTTTTCAGACAACATAAAAGCCCAAGTACACCAATTATGCATGAAAAAAAAACAGTTTTATAACACTGTGCCTAATGATTGAGTCTTCCATTGAAAGCAATGCTCTTGCTGCTACTTTGAAATGCACCAACTCCACCTTCAGAGAGAACTTCAATGGCAAAGCCATTATCAGCAACTCTTGGAAACCAAGCCACTGGTCCACTTCCACCACTAAGTACAGGTTACCTATGGTGACGCAACTCAGCATGTGGATGAAGCTTGTACCCAAGATGACTTGGCAAAGTGGTGCTTGTGTGAAATCAACTACATTGAGTTTTCACATTCCACACAACCTCCTGATTACACCAGATTCACAGGAAAATCCAGTTTTGTCATACTGTGCATAATGGCCATTGAATGCATTACCATTAAAAGAGCTGATCGAGTCTTCCATGGAAAGCAATGCTTTAGCTGTTCCTTTGAAAGGCAGCCAACTTCAACTTCAGGGAGAACATCACCGCCAAAGCCATTTTCAGCTGTGCTTAAAAACCATGCCTCTGACTCCAGTTCCAGCACTAAGTCCGTGTTAGCTCTACGGATGTAACTCGGAGTGTGGATGAAGCTTATTCTCCAGATGACATTGCGGCAAAGTGGTGCTTTTGTGATACCAACTTCATTGAGGGCTCTCACGTCACACAACTTCACGATTACACCATCTTTGCACGAAAAACCAGTTTGGTCACACTGTGCAAAATAGCCATATAACACATTATAGTGAAATGCAGCTTATTGTGCTTCCACTCAAAGCAATACTCTAGCTGCTCTTTTGAAAGGCAACCAACTCCATGTACAGGGAGAACATCAGCACCAAAGCCATTTTCAGCAGCGCTTGGAAACCACGCCTCTGGCACCAGTTCCAGCACTAAGTACATTTTAGCTAGAGTGACACAACTCAGCATGTGGATGAAGCTTATACTCAAGATGACTGGGGAGTGTGGTGCTTGCTGAAGCAGAAGAATAATAAATGTCCTTTGGGACCAGGGGAGGGGAGCTTTATCTGGTCCTGGCCTGGTTCCGGCTCTGGACCCCCACCCTCCCTCACAGTGACCATCGGGATCACTCCGGAAACCCCTCAAAACAAACATACAAGCAAACTAAGAAAAACCTAGAATAAATAGACAAACAGCAACAAGTAAATCTTAGAATCAGACAGGAAAGAGCTAGCGTGGATTTATTCATACCTCACTGGGTGGGACACAAAGATTAGTCACTCCTCACCATGGTATTGAAGATTTCTCTGCACACCTCTCCTAAAAAAATGTTCTGCACCTTAATTGTCGACAAATGTCTTGTTAGAGTTATAAGCCAGTTTAGACTATCCTAAAATTCGCGAAGTTCAGCAAAATTATGCTTCAACACTACAAACGGCTAAATACTAAAATGAAAATAGACACAAGACAGCTAAATAGTACCCTATAGCCATTTTTACGGGTATAGCAGCCAGTTCTGTATACAAACTAAAATTGAAATATCAATGAGCTAATCACAGGATGTGGCTAAGAACTTGCATTTTTTTTTTAACATATTGGTTACTCAAAACCATGTCAATTCCATAATGTTGTAAATTGTTGTTGATGTTATGTTGGAACTCTTAATCGACTGGGGTGATATTCTGCCAGCTTTACCTTCAGACCAGAGATGGGCTCACCAAGAAACTGTTTAACTTATATGGACAATAAGATGCTGGACTCTATGCTTGGTATATGTTTGCAAAGAAAGAATCTTGATTGAATTTGAACTGTAATACTGCAACAAGGTAGAAGAATCCACCATGGGAGAAGGGCATGGGGAGGGGTTGGGGGAAACCCAGAGCCTATGAAACTGTCACATACTGCAATGTAACTAATAAAAAAAAGAAAGAAAACCAATTCTCTGGCACCACCTACTGCACTATGTATATATTAGCTATAGAGAAGGAACTCAGCATGTTGGTTAAGGGTAATTTCAAAATTAATGAGCACAGTTTTTTTTTTTTATCAACTCTACTTGGGTCATTAACCTCACACACCATCTTGATAATCCAGCTCTCACAGAAACTCAGGTTTTTTTAATTAAGTTTATTCATTAATTAAATTTGTTGTAATTACATAGAATCTGGGATTCTCCCCTCCCCCTCCCCCCATGGTGGAGAAACCCAGGTTTGTCACTCTGCATCATTCCCATTGTGCACATTGTACTGAAATGTAGCTTGTCAATGATCCCACACAAGTGAAGGGTGTAGATTCTTGATCTACTCGCTATGAACTCCATATCTGGAGAGATCTTCCATGTCAAAGGTGTTTTTAGGTGGCATGGACAATTCTTTGCACCACATACATCATACTGAATGCGCATGTTAAATGGAAATCTTATGGTCCACTGTGTCAGCCACAGGACACTAAAAGGTTCTCTCTTGCTTCAGTTGGTAAGATTGACAACAGAGTTGTTTGAGTATGCACCCCCTCAGGATGCTGGATTGATACTGGTGGGGCCTTCCTGATGCCTGGGTATTGGGGTGGTTGGTAGGCTTGGTATGGCTTCACCCTTTGTCTCTTGCCTTTCCCCCAACATAGGAACCAGAAGGGAAAAGTGGAAATGATGATCACGCACCTTTCTTCCTAATCCTCAATCCCTCCCTGCCTGATCAGCTTCTTGAAGAGAGGTTTGGGTTGGATATCGCATGTAGTGCACTGGCTGTAAAATTTTTCCTCCGTTGCATCACCCACCTCTCTCTTGAAAGTGTGGATTGGGAGATTAATCACTGTAGAAAAGGTTTGTGGTCCTTTGAGGAGCAGCAGGTTGTCTTTCTGGGTGCACCACTGTGACTCAGAAGGCCAAGCACATTGCCCCAAGTCAGGACTCTGGCTGGGACACTAGTGGGTTCCTCTGGTCTGGCTTAGGAAACTTCAGGTAAGGACTCTAAAAGAATTGTATTGAATTCATGTGGCCACCAAGGCATTAGGGCCTTGAGATCTCTAGTCCAGTAAAACACTGTTCATTTCTTCTCTTGTCTCTGTGCATTTGTCATTTAATACCATGGGACACATTCTACTTCTAGCCCTGTGGAATGGGTGAAACAACAATTCAAGGGTTTCGAAGAGAAGGAAGCTGAATCCAGAGACTCTTTAAAGACAAACTAACAGCTTTTTGCTTTGCTGAGTGGCCCTCGTTTCAGCTTGATTGGTTTATGAATGGAGCCAACTTCTAAGACGTTAGACTGTAACTGTAACAGTAGAATTACTCATCTTGGCTCTAACCTACTTATTGACTTGGAATCACCTGGAAACCTCACCAGTGAGTGGAAATTGGCTGTTGCTGATTTCATCTATTTGGGTGTCAACCCATCTGGGGATGTTGGAAGATGGAAGCAGCTTAACTTGTGCAACTAAGTCTATGGTCAAGATATCACCCCAGATATCTGGTTATCTGTCATCAAGAGTTAAGAGATGTTTTTGCTGTTTCTGTGCGTGTCAGAATCTGTCTGTCTGGTATCTGTCAGGCTGTTCTGTGGTGTCTGATTTTCTTCTGTCATCAATAAGGGACAAAGTGTGTCATCTTTTCCCACTGACCCTTCCCTCACCTGTTTTTTCAGAAACTTCAGTGAAATTAAGCAACGTACAGGAGTTGACTTTGTTATTAATGTTTTTGACCTTCAGAAACTTTGTGAATGAGAATGGCTGGCTTTCAATTTGCTGTTGTAAGTGTGTTCTGTTCTATGCTTTGTCTTGTGCTAGTCTATAACCTGACTAAATGGATAAATATTATTTTGTGTCCCCTTGTATATTTGTTAGGCTTGGGATTTTCTCTGACTTTGGGATTTTCAGATGGGCCTCTGGAGATCTCAAAGTATTACAGAAAAAGAGTCAGAAAACTGTGTCTTTCTTCTGGTAAAGGCAATAGCTAATTTATCTCTTTGGATTGTATACAATGTATTACCAAAATGTGACATATTATTCTGTCACACGAATGTACTTAATTACTGAGAAAATTTCAATGTTCCCATTGTTATTATTGTTATCTTGTTCAAAGGGCACAAAAGTTGTAAAATCTTTTTACTTATGAGGAGCAGGATCATATTGACAGAGATGCTTGAAAGTTAATTTTGGGGCCAGATGGGTAATCACAGCTTAGCTGGCCTGGCTCCAAGCTTTCTTCCCCATTGCTTAACTCAACTGAGACCTAAACCTCAATCGAGATTAAGGGGGCTCTTGATCAATATCCCCAAACTCTACTGAGAGGGGTCCAAGTGGTGGCTAGGAAGCCAATTAACTTTTCTAAGGTAATAAGGACTGCTTAGATGCCTCATAAACCCCCTGTGGTGTATCTTGAGCATCTCCTAGAGGCACACCACTTGTGCACCCTGATAGATCCTGAAGTGCCTGAGAGCAGGTACACCATAGATGTAGCCTGTGTATTCTAGTTGGTCCCTGATGTTTAGTATAAGTTACAAAACATAAAAGAATCTAAGGAAAAGTTATTACCTGGTAGAGGTAGCCTTAAAGGTCTACCCTTAAACTAAGACAAGAATAATCAATTTTGAAAAAGGAACTATCACTCATCCCTTCCTTGTGATGCTGAAGTGCCCATAGAATCTCTGCCATCTGAGCCAACACATGATTGCTGAGACATTCTGAATTCTCTGACAAATCATCAAGTTGGCCCAACCTGGATAAGATCCTGATTATGGATGGAAACAGTAACCTCATCAAGGAGATCAGGTATGTGGGAGCAGTGGTAGTAGAACAAGAACAAGTCATATGGACACTAGGACATGAGACACCTGCCCAGAAGGCTGAATTAACTGCTCTGATTCAGGCCCTGAGATACAGCAGACAAAGCTGTAAACATCTGCATGAATCACAGGTATGTCTTTGGCACTGTCCATGTCTGTGGGGCCCTTTATCAGCAAAGGGGACTCTTACCAAGCAAAGAGGTCACACAAAAACCAACGAGTGTCGCTTCAGATGCTCTTAGTCCTACAGGAATGAACACTACCACAGACTCCCCAGTATTTGAGTGAGAAAATGGGTGTGAAAAGAACTCGTAGGGCAGAGAGCAACTCCAAAGGATGGATATACATCCCTGGTGGGGAAATTACATTGCTGGAAGCATTGGGACTGAGTTGTTGCAGAGTCACCATTACATCACCACACTACATTAAAAAATCTCAACAAGACTCATATTAGTGCCACATCTACATCCAGGTAAACCCAGGATTATAAGGTGAGTCAACTCCAGGAACTGGCCTGTGAGCAAGCACTCCAGACAAGTATTGGGAGATTAATTTCACTGAGATTCTACTGGGAAAATATGGGTGGCTAACAGACACTTTCTTCGGCTGGGTAGTCATTCTCCACCAAAACAGAAACAGCTCAGGTAGTAGCCAAGAAGTTAGTCTCTGAAACTGTGCCCCAGTTTGGCCTTCTTATGTGAGGTTCAACAATGGCCTGGTGTTCATTGCCCAAATCACATAAGTGTAAGCAAAGGTCTTAAATTGTAGTTGGATGTTACACTGTGCATATAGGCCACAGAGTTCAGGACAAAAAAGATAAACATGACCTTAACAGAAGCTTTAACTAAATTAGAGACTGGCAAAACTGGATGAGCCTCCTTCCCTTTGCCCTCCTGTGAGCCTGTTGCACCCCTTATGTACAAGACTTCACCCTGCATGAAACCATGTTTAGGTCACTGCCCTTAGTCTGAATCATTCAAGAGGCTGAATGATTGGTTGAGTTAAATAATGATTTCCTCCTTAAGTCATTACAGACTCTAGAGATTGTTCTTCAGCAGACTCATAGCCTGGTAAAGGCAGCACATCCAAGGTCAATGAGGACAGTACCTGACTGATACCTATGAACCCCAGCCCAGCAGCTGGGTGTGGATTAAGAGACATTGGCCTGCCACCTTCAAGCAACACTGGAACAGATTCCTGCCTATAATTCTGACCACTCCAACTGCGACAAAAGTTGCAGGAAAATATCACTGGATTCATCACACAGAGAAAAAGGCCTCCTCAGACTCAGTGCTAGGAAAAATGGACTGTAAAGCCCTTGGAAGACCCACTAAAGATAAGGTTTTCCTGAGAGACTTTCTAATCCTGACAATTTCATTAACCGTAACTGCTCATGGGATAAATGGGGGTGGGCTATCTGTGAACCAACTAGTCAGTTATTCTTGGGCACTAAGACTTAGGGTGGGACCCTTAGATGGAATTTGAGACCGCCCAGGCCTGCTGAGATCTTGGCCACACCTTCAGGAGACACCAATGGGGAATATCTTACCTGTAATTTTCCCTGCCCAACAAGACAGGGGTCAGGGAATGCTTAAAATTCCAAGACTCTTCCTCAAACCTTTGGTGTCTCTCTCTCCCTCCTCTTATGAGAGGCACCCCACCTCCCAGCCTTCTCTCTGGAGGTGCTTTCCCCTTCCCTCTCCCTTTCCTGCTCACCTGGTCCCTTCGCAAATAACCTTTTCTGTCTGCAACAGATTTCTGGCTTTTTATTTCTATGCTAATCTGAGGAAAGAACCCACCAGGCATTTCTGGTAGCAAAATTTACCTCGCTCAAATGGGGGATTCAAGATTCCTTCTTAGAGCCCAACACAGTAAGATTAAGAAACAATCTCAACAACAGCAAAACAACACCACCACCACCAAAATTATTAGTATTAAAGTGTTTTCCTGGTGCCTTGTCTGGCCCTCTAATCCTAATATTTCTAGGACTGCTTCTTGGCCCATGTATTATGAACTGTTTAACATGTCCAGGCAATAAAGTTCCTGGTACTCAGAATCCACTACCCATATTAATAATCAGAACAGAGAGTCCATGATTTGACTCACCACCATACCCTCCAAAAAAGCAGTTGGGAATGTGACAGGGTGAAAATTATACAGTGAGTGTATGGCACAGACATCAGTCAGATTAGACTGACCCTTCTGCCCTAGGAAGGAACCAGTTCTAGGGACAGAGCCCCATAAAAGTGCTCGTCCCATTAAAGAACAAATCAGGTCCTAGGAACTGAGCCCCATGAAATATGGAGCCAAAATTTTCAAACATCAAGTAAACAAGATGGTTTTGACCTCTTTGAATTGTAAATTTCAGTGTCTAACTTAGAAGACTTCCTAAACTCATTGGCCAAGATAGTCCTTCAACACAGACAGGTACTAGACCTATTGTTTATACAACAAGGAGGCCTTTGTATGGTTAAAAACCTGCTGTTTTATGCAAATCACCTCAGAATAATTTAAAGTAGCCTATCTCTAGTCAGGAACCATCTCAAGGTAAGAGAAAAGCTGAGAAAAAAATTAACAAACCTGGTTTGAGAGCTTATTCTACTGGTCACCTTGAGGCACTACTTTGATTACAGCCATCTCTGGCTGTAATCACCTTTGCAATTAGGACTGTTAATAGGCCTTGTATTATTAATTGCTTGGTTAACTGTAGAAGGACATTCAGAGTCTTTGCTATTGTGGGAGACAATAGCCAATTGAATCTCCTCCTGAAGGTGCCAGGAGCAGTTGATAAGAGATGAATGAGCAGAATGCATCCTGGCTAACACAAGTTTAGATAAAGGACCTGCTGGAGGAACTAGCTGTGTTTTGGGAAACTGTACCTTGCTGCTGAGATGTAAATGGCTCAAGCCTCTCCCCCGGATGCCTACCTGGCAACATTCCTTTAAAAGTCTAGTGCTGGGGCTTGGCAGCGTGGCCTAGTGGCTAAGGTCCTCGCCTTGATCCCATATGGCCGCTGGTTCTAATCCCAGCAGCTCCACTTCCTCTCTATCTCTCCTCTCAGTATATCTGAGCTTGTAATAAAAATAAAATAAAATCTTAAAAAAAAAAGTCTGGTGCTGGGCCTGGCACTATAGCTTAGCAGTTAAGGTCCTCGCCTTGAACACACTTGGATCCCCATATGGGCACTGGTTCTTGGATCCATACATGGGCGCCGCTTCCCATCTGGCTCCCTGCTTGTGGCCTGGGAATGCAGTCGAGGATGGTCCAAAGCTTTGGGACCCCGCACCCACGTGGGAAACTGGAGGCGGCTCCTGGCTTTGGATTGGCCCAGCTCCAGCCATTGCGGCTGCTCGGGGAGTGAACCATTGTGTGGCAGATATTCCTCTCTTTCTCTGCTCTCTGTATATTTGTCTTTCCAATAAAAATAAATAAATCTTTAAAAATAATCTTAAAAAAATAGTCTGTTGTTGTTAATAAACCTCAGCTATTGACCATCAGTCAGTAATCCAAACATGTTATTATTGTCTCCATGAACCAAGTTTCTCTGCAGGACAGCGACAGTTAACTATAAAATAAGGAATTAATATGATTAAATGTACCGTCCTCAGGTCTCATGATAACTCCATTCCTGTAATAGATGATGAGTCAAAACTTTGATTCTAATTACTAGAAAAGGTGGAATATAAAATCCGATCACAAAATGGAGTCACTTTGGTTCAGGCCTGCATAAGTTTGTTAACCTGCCCTTTACACTTTGCCAGCTTCATGCTTTTTGGACCAGATCACAAGGAACAACACGCCCTGTCATTAATGAGCAAATCTTGGTTCCAACGTATAATTTATTCACCCACTTTTCCTATGGCTGCCTCCTGTGACTGCTCAATTCACTTGGTTCCTGTTGCTGTATAACTCATTCTTTCTGTAAAAATCATCTAACTCTCACCTCAGGATAACTCTGAAGGAAAGGAGAGCTGATTCCAGCAGGTTGGTCTGTTTACCTGCTTCTCAATAAGCCTTGCTGCTTTGGAGAGCTGTCTGGCCTGTATTTCTTGGGGAGAAGCTTGGGTAGGGTGCAAAAATTTGGCCTCAGACTTCTAGGAGTAACTCCCATTTACTGTATAAAGCTACATTAAAATACCTACTGCAGTCTATCTGACTCTTCCTCTGGGCCTCCGGTAAAGTGGGGCACAGAGGCAAACTTTGGGATGTCAGCCAAGCAGAGATTCAATCATATTTCTAAATCTTTAATGGATTGAGCTAGAGATAATTAGTCACAGGATAGTTTTAACTATGAAGGAAGATAATGCCCAGCAAGCAATTAGGCTTTTGGGTCTCCTAAGTTACCTAGCCCTGTATAAGGTCTGGAGATTAAGCTATATAGCCTAAAAGGCCTTTTAGAGTTTTAGAGGAAGTAGAGGAGAAGTAAAGGAAGAAGTCAAAATTAACACACTGATTACTCTCAGTAGCAATATCAAATGAAAACTGTTAAATAACAGATTCAGCAAACATTTACCTGAAGGTCTGATGTTTTCTGTAAATTTGAGACAAACGTACTTGTTCAAGTAGTATATTGGAAAAGGCAATGAAAATATAACATGCATAATCTGATAGGATAATGAACTTGGACACAAGCATATCAGTGGCTTGAAAATATTTTCAAGGAGCAGCCTGAGATTATGATGTGGCCATTTCTCATCTGATTTCAGGGGACAGTAAGATCAAATAGTGTTACAGTAAAACAACACATATCCCCCTTTTTCTTCCTCTCTTTTACATTTTTCCCCAGAATACATCCTAGAGGACTGTAAGAGTAAAGTACCAAACTATTTTAACAAAAAGACATACATCAAGACAGATAAAGGTGGCCACCACAATCGCTCAATTTTAATAATCTAATGGTCCATAATGACGTCTCATATAGACCCTGATCCAAGAAGTTGCACTGTGTCCACCCCTCCTGAGTCCCAGATTTGTACTCAAAACACATAGATCAGATGGTGTGATATCTGTATATGGGCAAAAATCAGTGCAAACCCTGTGAGCCATGAAGCCAGGATTGGCAGCTTCAGCCATGTTAAATATCACAGTGGCCACCCCTTCCAAGCCTCAGAGTCAGATTCCAGAATGCAGGATGGCCACTTCCTCCTAACTGAGGCCTTAGAATATTTCAGGGTGCAAGAGAGATCATGTCAGATAAATTGGGATTTACTAAGGTGCAGGCCCCGGTCTCCCAAGGATTAACTCCACAGCTTAGCTTGTTTCTCAGAGCATAACAGGATTGGTAATTTTGGCCTGATACATATAGCCACTGGCATAACCGCAAGTTCCTGCTTCCTATTTGTCAAGTTATCTGCCAAGGGATTGGATAAAACTCAAGGGATTTAGGGTGGCCACTAGAGGATTGGATAAACACTGGGAGGAACTGAAGGGATTTAGGGTGGCCACTACTGGGAGGAGCTAAGCAGAGTATAAAAGAAAGTCTGGAGTTGCAATAAAAATCAATCTGTCATCGATCGGCATTCGGTGTACTGCGTGTTGCCTTGTCTCTCTGCGTTGTCTGCGTTGCAACCCTAGTCCCTCCGCTCGGCTCGGATTACGTGGCGACGAGGGTGTTGCCAACATCTGGAGGTCCCACCGAGATTGAGAAAGAGAGGATACGACGAAGGGTCGTCCCAAGAGTCTGGCCAGCTGATTCAGGTAAGTGGGACGTATTGTAAGTCTCTCCTAAACTGGTAGGAGAGGGAGGTTTATTTTGAAATATAGTCAGGTTTTAGATTTATTTTGAAGTATAGTTAGGTCTTGGTGTTTAATTTATCCGTTGAAAAGGACGATAAAATGGGTTCTGCCTTCTCACGGGATAAATTGGCCACCGAGCTTGAAGAACTTCTACGTCAACTGGGGATGCCAGTTAAATTTAAAATGATTAGAAATTTTGTTAAAGCCATTCAATCTAGCAGTCCTTGGTTTATTGTTTCAGGCAACTTCAATATTCCCGATTGGGAACAGGTTAAGGCCAATTTACAATCCTGTTTACAAAAAGACCCAGATAATTTCCCCATTGTTAACTTTTCTTTGTGGCGCTTAGTCCGTGATTCATTATTTACTGATAAAGTGAAAGTTGAGAGACAGTTAAGAGAAGTACAGACTACTTTTGAAGCAATCCAGGGGTGGGAAGTTCTACGGTCCTTGGAAGCCTGGAACGAGGCGGCCTCGAGTGAAACCACCCCGAGTGAGACCTCTTCTTTAGAGGAGAGTGAGGTCTCTTCTTTAGAGGAGAGTGAAGCCTCTTTTTCAGATGAGAACGAGGCCTCTTCCTCGGAAGAGAGTGAGGACAAACGAGATGAGGAGGCTTTCTTAAAGCGGAAAATTAAGGATAAGGAGAAGGTTTTCTTAAAGCGGAAAATTAAGGATAAAGAGAAGGTTTTCTTAAAGCGGGAAATTAGGGACATTAAAAGAAAGTTAAAGAAAGCAGGAATAGGTGCATGTTCCTCTGGCAAACTGTCCAGTTCCAGACCACCACCATATGTCCCTAATTTTGTGACCCCTACGGCTCCTCCTGAGGAGGAAACCGCAGGCCATTCACCCAATAATTACCCCACGCGGCCGTGGAGTGACGGTCTCACTGATCAGCCTGTGGGTGGGGTTCGATGCTTCCCTGTAATAGAGGTCCCAGTTCGAGGGGGTCCCCCTCGCCGGGAGCATCAGCCCCTTCAATTTAAAGACCTCAAAAATGTAAAGCAGGCTGTTAAAGATTATGGTGCCCAGGCACCCTTTACTCTTGCACTCATAGAATCCTTTTCGAGTTTGAATCTTACTCCTAGTGATTGGATGCAATTGTGCCGCTCTGCTCTTGATGGTGGTGACTTTCTCCTATGGAAAGGGGATTTTCAAGATAGGTGCAGATTTTTTGCTGAGCAGAACGCGGCTGGGGGACACGCAGATCGAAGCCTTGAAATGCTTACTGGCACTGGACCTTTTGAGGGCATCCAACAACAAGTTAATTATGACCTAGGAGTTTATGCTCAGATAGCAAATGCAGCCCTTGGAGCCTGGAAGGCCTTACCTAACGCTAATACAGGAGACCAGCTTTCCAAGGTCTTGCAAGGCCCTACAGAACCTTTTCAAGAATTTGTGGACCGTGTTATGCAGGTTGCTACTAAGATCTTTGGTAATGTGGAACCAGCAATGCCAGTAATTAAGCATATAGCCTTTGAGAATGCTAATAAATATTGTCAGGATGCTCTCAGGTTCCACAGAGATAAGTCCCTGCATGATTATCTCAAAATCTGCAGACATATTGACTCCACCCATGCCCTTGGGCAAGTGATAGCAGCCGCTGTTCAACACCCTCAGCCCCACCCTAGGGCGCCTCCCAAAACCTGTTTCAGATGTGGACAGCCTGGACATTTTATAAAACAGTGTCCCAAAATTCCGCGACAAGGAAGATCACCCCCACAATCCTTGCAGGCCCCAGATCTTTGTCCAAGATGCCATAAAGGCTATCATTGGAGCAGTGATTGTAGGTCCAGATATGATGCCCAAGGCAATCCCCTATCGGGAAACGGGGTCAGGGGCCCGCTCCGGGCCCCCCAACCTCAGGTGTACGGAGCCCAGCAGACACCTGTAACTTCCGGAACAGCGCAGACTCCTTCCAGAGTCCCTCTCCCAAGGCGAGGAACACCGACATTTCAACCCTCCTCAGAGCAACACCAGGTAGCGCAGGACTGGACCTCTGTGCCACCTCTGGAGAGGTATTGACCCCGCTCCTGGGACCCCAACGGATAAAAACAGGAGTCAGGGGCCCCTTACCTAAGAATACCTTGGGCCTGATCCTAGGAAGAAGTAGTGCTACTATGCATGGAATCAGAGTACTCCCAGGAGTGATAGATGAGGATACTCCAGCAGAAATAGAGGTCATGGCAGAATCAGCCAAAGGCACTATAATCATTCCATCTGGAGCTAGATTTGCCCAGCTGATCTTGATCCCCAAGGTTCCAACTGACAACCCCATTCTTAAGAGAGATAGACAAGGAGGATTTGGACATTCTGGCCCCTTGGCATGTTGGGTCTCTGACATGCAAACCCGACCCACCTTACAGTTAGAGATAGAAGGGAGAAAATTCACAGGTTTACTTGATACTGGGGCTGACAGTACAGTTATATCCCAGGCACAGTGGCCAAGTACCTGGCCATTAGAGGCCACCCCAACCGTTCTCCAAGGGATAGGAACTTCTCAGCCACAGAAAAGTGCCAGGTTGTTAAGGTGGAAGGATCAAGAAGGGCATTCAGGAGTTTTCCAGCCGTATGTCTTACCACATATTCCTATCAATCTGTGGGGACGAGATTTGTTGAGTGCCATGAATGTTGTATTGACCTCTCAGCCTGTGCCAAATATGCTTAATAGACAGGGATACTTTCCTGGAAAAGGTTTGGGCAGACATCTTCAAGGTGACCCCCAACCAGTCTGTGACAGGGTTAAAAATTAGAGGCTGCAATTGAATTGGTAAAGGAACAGCTTGAGAGAAATTAAAAGAAGCCCATTGTTTACAGACCTTTGCCTATATTTTAATATAACTCACAAAACAGGCATCCCTTATAATCCTCAGGGTCAAGCCATTGTTGAACGTGCTAACCGCACCCTTAAAGTTTATTTAGAAAAAATAAAGAAGGGGGATGTGGCTGAGCATTGCAGCTCACCCCATTCCTTACTGGCATCTGCCATCTATGTGTTAAATTTTTTAACTGTCACTAATGATGTAGCTCCTGCAGAGCGCCATTGGCTTCGCCCTTCTAATGAGAATAAAGGCCAAGTAAAATGGAAAGATCTGGCCACAAATAAATGGCGAGGACCAGATCCAGTACTAACGTGGGGGCGAGGCTCTGTTTGTGTTTTTCCCCAGGATGAAGAAACACCTAGATGGGTTCCTGAGAGACTTACACGACAAATCTCCTTGGCTCCAACTCAGCATGATCCCACTCCTAATGATGTTCTTGCAGGATAGGAGACCCTGACAGCAGTGGTGCAACTTCCTGATATCCTGCCCATGGGAAACGCAGATCTCCAGCTGCTCCCCGATTTACCATCATATATGTGTTACCCCTGTGAAATGGCATTTAACTGGCAGCATGGATGTTTTAGGAACAAAGCGGAATCTTGGCCATGAGGCTGATGGTCATAGCCATGATTGCAGTACTGTTTAGTCTTCTTTGCCGCCTATGCAGGCAACAAGCCTGGGAGCAGGTCATTATTTGACAAACCATGATGGTTTTAGCTGTGGAAAATCCTAGCGCTCAAGTTTGGCTGAACATGGTGTGATGGGCAGCCAGAGACGGGTAAGATCTGGCAGCGCTGATGACCAACCTAAGACAGGGATTCCCCAGGTGGGGCTCCCCATGACGGGTAAGGCGTCAACTGACTGCTGGACAACCTAAGACAGGCGTCCATTAAAAAAAACAAAAAAAGGGGGACATGCAGGCCCCGGTCTCCCAAGGATTAACTCCACAGCTTAGCTTGTTTCTCAGAGCATAACAGGATTGGTAATTTTGGCCTGATACATATAGCCACTGGCATAACCGCAAGTTCCTGCTTCCTATTTGTCAAGTTATCTGCCAAGGGATTGGATAAAACTCAAGGGATTTAGGGTGGCCACTAGAGGATTGGATAAACACTGGGAGGAACTGAAGGGATTTAGGGTGGCCACTACTGGGAGGAGCTAAGCAGAGTATAAAAGAAAGTCTGGAGTTGCAATAAAAATCAATCTGTCATCGATCGGCATTCGGTGTACTGCGTGTTGCCTTGTCTCTCTGCGTTGTCTGCGTTGCAACCCTAGTCCCTCCGCTCGGCTCGGATTACGTGGCGACGAGGGTGTTGCCAACACTAAGGAGTCTTTATAAAACAAGCTTGGTTATAGCAGTGTCCACTAAAACTAGTACGTGAAAAGTCCTTGAGAGAAAAAAAAAATGATCATTACTGAAAACCTGTATTTCAGTTTTCCCAGCAATATAAATTATCCAAAGAGATACACAGTTAACAAACACAGTTAACAGTTCATAAAACTCTAAGCATTTGCCTTTTTCTGGCTTTTTGGTCCAAATTCATTATCATTAGGCATTACTTTTCCTAGAAATTTTGGAAATACACAAGTTTGAATCAATCTTCTGTAAAATGTTTGAGACATCTGCAATAGTAGTATTTTGATATGACAAAATTTTGCCCGACTTGGCATTTGACAATATCTTTAATATAATCCACAAGCTTGCTCAGTTTTTATATCTACTAAATGAAAGATACAGCCTTTCATATTTTCAGGAATCTTCACTGAAAACACCAAAGCCACCAACGTTGAAACTCTTGAATTTCTAGATGCCTGTCAAGGATGCCAAGAAGGCTTATAATATCTGGCTGAAATAGAATCTCATTATACAACATATTATAGATTAGATTTAATCATTGGTATCAATGGATTACTTAAATACCTTTAAAATTAGTCCATAGCTTTTATCAATCTTAAGCAATGTGAACTTAAAGATCACCTCACTATAAAATCTTTTCTCACATTCTGAGACATGCCAACAAAGTCAGCTTGCTGGAGCAAACTAAAAAAAATCAAATCATTAATTGGATTAAAAAACACATTTAAAAGGTGATGTTATAATAACATGTGCTTGTAAGACTTTGTTGCTTTAACAGAGGATCAAATTTTAATTCCATGCACCAATGATAAATATTTAGAAAATGCTACAAATGACATTTTAGACTATGAACAATTGTATCACATGTAAATCATACAAGATGTCTTCCTTTCACTTTCTCCATGGTTTCCCAATCCTTATTCTTTAAGTGTTTTGTCCTCTTCACCTTTGCAGCCTAACACAAATATTCTCTTTCAGGACAGAATACTTTACAAGCCACGCCCTTTTTATTTTATTCAAAAACTCCTTCCTTTACAACCCTTTTCATCAAAAACACATTTCTATGCTTGCAGTTATTCATTATCTGATATAAAGACCAGCAGATAGAAGCACAGGGGTGCATCTCACACCTGGAAACAAGTTAACAGTGGATTAGATCTTACTTTTATACCAGTTCATACTTGGTGTAAATGTTACATTCTTTAGAGAATGCCTTACACAATGCCATATGAGTAACATTTAATTGTGCACAAACATGTTTGTGGGCTCTGTTTAGTTTATCCCCTATCACACCCCTCTTGGCTAAAAAGGGGAGGGGTAGAAGGGACTCAACAAAGAGAGAAAAGAAATAACAAAGTGAAGCATCCCTTCAAGTGGCTGCAGCTGTGGGGAGAGTGAAAGGAGGCTGCAGGAGAGGGAGAGGGTGAAAGAGTTTAACCCAGAATTTGCAGGTTGGGAGGAAGGACCCTTGTAGAGGCTGTTTGCACTGTGAAATAGCAGGCCAAGGAAGATCATCAACTTTTAATTGGCATTTCCACTAGCAGCAGGGTTTAAGTCTGTACGCACAAATTAAATATGATACTGGTATTTTGTAATCCTGTGATTTTAAGTGTCTAGAGCTGGTTCTGCCAAGTTTTCCTGACCACAGTCCTAAGCTATCATAATAAATTTTCAATTTACATACCTGTGCCCAATATAGGTCTGAAGGGATGTAGAAAATATTTTAGGGCATTCGTCCTTAGCAGTACTATCGCGATATTTTTGCTTTGTTACAGGATCTGATTCACTTTAGGTATTTATCCTTTCTTGTAGAACATGTGAGAGCACATTTGGTTCATCTCTTCTCATTGATTGCATACAGTTTTTCTTGAACGCAGAACTCAATTTGTTCTCCTGTAATTGTCACTACTTGTGAGGCTCAAGGAAGGTAATTTCTCTCTCTCTGTTGATTCTGGGCATGGACAGGACTTCTCCTGGGATTTAACTCCACCTGTGAAGAAAGATGGATTGGTGAAAAACGAATAATCAGAATTTGTATTGAGAAGTTGTGGTACCCTCTGAACTGTAAAAATAGGCCAGAGTGATTATAGTGAAAGAAGTTGATATGCTGATATAAAGAAACATACCTTGCAGAAGAGTAAGAACTTAATCCTGCTGCTAGTGGAAATGCCAATTAAAAGTTGATGATCTTCCTTGGCAATTAATTGTACTACCCACTATTCATACCACCCTGCTATTTCACAGTGGCAAGCAGCCTCTACAGGGGTCCTTCCTCCCAACCTGCAAATTCTGGGTTAAACTCTTTCACCCTCTCCCTCTCCTGCAGCCTCCTTTCACTCTCCCCACAGCTGCAGCCACTTGAAGGGATGCTTCATTTTGTTATTTCTTTTCTCTCTTTGTTGAGTCCCTTCTACCCCTCCCCTTTTTAGCCAAGAGGGGTGTGATAGGGGATAAACTAAACAGAGCCCACAAGCAATGTTTGTGCACAATTAAATATTACTCATACGGTATTGTGTAAGGCATTCTCTAAAGAATGTAACAATTACACCAAGTATGAACTGGTATATGAGACGTCATTATGGACCATTAGGTTATTAAAATTGAGCGATTATGGTGACCAATTTTATCTGTCTTGATGTATGTCTTTTTGTTAAAACAGTTTAGTACTTTACTCTTACAGTCCTCTAGGATGTATTCTGGGGAAAAGAGAGGAAGAAAAAGGGGGATGTGTGTTGTTTTACTGTAACACCATTTGATCTTAATGTCCCCTGAAATCAGATGAGAAATGGCCACATCATAGATATTAGCTTTATGTGGCTTTTTTTCCAGCTGGAGTTATTGCTAAACAAAATTTTAATGTCTGTGTTTACTAGTTAGGAAATGCTATACTTTTTTAAAATTAATATTTAGCATTATGTGACAGTTTCATAGGCTCTGGGAATCCCCCACCCCTCCCCCTCCCCTCCCCCCTGTTGGATTCCTCCACCTTGATGCAGCGTTACAGTTCAAATTCAATCAAGATTCTTTCCTTGCAAACATATACTAAGCATGGAGTCCAGCTACTTATTGTCCAGATGGGTTGAACAGTTTCTTGGGGAGACCATTTCTGGTCCGAAGTCAGAGCTGGTATAATATCCTCACTGTCAATTAAGAGTCCCAATATAACACCAACAGCAATTTGCAATATTATGGAATTGACATGGTTGTGAGTAACCAGTATGTTAAAAAACAAACAAACAAACAAACAAAAAAAATACAAACAAAAAAAGAAATTTCTTAACCACAACCTATGATTAGCTCATTGACATTTCAGTTTTAGTTTTATATACAGAACCGACTGCTATATACCTTAAAATGGCTATAAGGTACCATTCAGCTGTCTCGTGTCTATTTCATTTTAGTATTTAGCCATTTGTTGTGTTGAGGTATAATTTTGTTGATCTTGGCAGATTTTGGGATAATCTAGACTGGCTTATAACTCTAACAAGATATTTGTCAACATTTAAGGTGCAGAACATTTTTTTTGGGGGGTGTGTGCAGGAAAATCCTCAACAGCATGGTGAGGAGTGACTAATCTTTGTGTCCCACCCAGCAAGGCATGAGCCAATCCATGCCAGCTCTTTCCTGTCAGATTTCAAGCTCTACTTTCTGTTGTTTGTCTATTTATTTTAGTTTTTTTTTTTTTTTTTTTTTAGTTTGTATGATTGTTTGCTGTCAGGGGTTTTCGAAGCTATCCCGATGATCACTGCGAGGGAGGGCAGGGGTCCAGAGGTGGAGCCAGGCTGTTGGATCAGAGAAAGCTCTCCTCCCTGGTCCCGAAGGACATTTATTGTTCTTCTGTGTCTGCGGACCGCTCAGGGCTTCTGGTTGTCTTTCCAATGACGTTGGTTTCTGCGCGGTAGTGTTTGGACTTCTTCCATCCCCTGCAGAAGCTCCGGTTGGGGGTGGGTGACCTCAGCGTACTCAGCCTCCGAGGGCATCCAATTCCCTGTGGCCTCCTTGGCAGTTGGGGTATAGTCCTTGTTGCTCATATTAGTAGTTTGTGGTGAAGGTCTGGGAGTCTTCGTGGTTGGGATCCAAGCTTCCTCCTTACCACCTGCTCCACTCTGGAGTGCCCCCCTGCTCCACGCACATGACCTCCTGTTAAGAGGTTGTCAGGATCACACCCGATTCCCCCCTCATGCATTGGTATTGTAGTTTTATTGTTGTTTAGTGCCGGTATGAGTCTGTTGTCTATGAATTACCAGATTTGACCTTGATAGGCTATATTGTACTTTTTTTTCTCACTCTTTTTATGGTCCTGAACGATTTCCCTGCACTCCCTCCCCATTACCGGTTAACATAGCGTATTGAGGGTATAGTAGGTTTTACAGTTTTTTTGATGTAGATCTTAAATATTCTGACATTAATTGTTGGTTTATAGATTATATCGCGTTATCTTATTGCATTGGATACAGGTTGTTAGAGATTGCACTAATATTACAATATACAGGTACTATCTTTCAAGTTGTCATCTTTTCATCTCAGATTAAGGCGAACATGTGGTATTTAACCTTTTGGAATTGGTTCATTTCTCTTAGCATGATGGATTCCAGTCGGGCCCATTTGTCCACAAAGAACTGCATTTTGTTTTTTTTAATAGCTGAGTAGTATTCCATAGAGTAAATGAACCATAGCTTTCTTATCCAGTCTTCTATTGATGGGCATTTTGGCTGCTTCCAGGTTTTTGTGATTGTAGATAGTGCTGCTATGAACATAGGCGTGCATGTTGGTTTCTTGTGTAGGAGATCTTTTGGATATATCCCTAGGAGTGCTATTGCTGGATCATATGGTATGCTGATTTTCAGTTGTTTGAGTATTCTCCATATTGATTCCCATAGAGGCTGTACAAGTCTGCAGTCCCACCAGCAGTGGAGAAGGGTTCCCTTTTCCCCACAGCCTCGCCAGCAAGTGTGGTGGTATTATGTATGTGTGCCATCCTTACTGGAGTTAGGTGGTACCTCATTGTTGTCTTCATTTGGATTTCCCTTATTGCCAAGGAACTTGAGCATTTTTTCATATGCTTATTTGCCATTTGGGTTTGTTCTTTTGTGAAATGTCTGCCCATTTCCCGTGCCCATTTCTTGAGCAGTTTGTTTGTTCTGTTGTTTTGGTTTCTCTGTAGCTCTTTGTATATTCTGGAGATCAGCCCTCTATCTCCTATGTAGTGTGCAAAGATCTTCTCCCATTCTGTAGGTTGTTTTTTTACTTTGTTGATTGTTTCTCTAGCTGTACAGAAGCTTCTTAGTTTGATGAGGTCCCAGTTGTTTATTTTGGTCTTGATTTCTACTGCTTTGGAGTCTTTTTTAGGAAGTGAGGGCCTACCCCTAAGTGTTGCAGTGTGTTTCCAACATTTTCTTCCAAAAGTTTGAAGGTTTCTGGATGTAGGTTTAGGTCTTTTATCCATTTAGATTCGATATTGGTGTATGGTGAGAGATGTGAGTCTATCTTTTTGTTTCTGCAGGCTATCAACCAGTTGTCCCAACAGCATTTATTGAACAGACCTTTCCATTTGCTTGGGTTGTTGTCTGTCTTTTTGTCAAAGATTATTTGACTGTATCTGTGTGGGTTTCCATTTGTTGTTTCTATTCTGTTCCAATGATCTTCCTCTCTATCTTTGTGCCAGTACCAGGCTGTTTTGATAACCACTGCCCTATAGTATGTCCATAGATCCGGTACTGTGATTCCCCCCTTTAAGTGCCTGTTCTTCAGAGTGGTTCTGGCTATTCGTGGTTTTTTGTGCTTCCAGATGAATCTGTGTATCATTTTTTCCAGTTCGATGAAGAATGCTGTGGGTAATTTGATTGGGATTGCATTGAATGTATATATTGCTTTTGGTAGTATAGACATTTTGATGATATTAATTTTGCCTATCCAGGAGCATGGGATGTTGTTCCATCTTTTGAGGTCTTGTTCTATTTGTTTTTTGAGTGTTTCGTAATTTTCTTCATAAAGGTCATCTACGCTTTTGGTTAAATTTATTCCCAGATATTTCATGCTTTTCTCTGTTGTTTTGAATGGTAGCTTGTTCATTAGATCTTCTTCCATCTTGGGGCCATTTGCATACACCATGGCTGTTGATTTTTGTTCATTTATCTTGTATCCTGCCACTCTGCCAAATTCTCGTATGAGTTCTAGGAGTCTTTGTATTGAGTTTTTTGGTTCTTCTATGTAGAGAATCATGTCGTCTGCGAATAGTGAAAGCTTGACTTCTTCATTTCCAATTTGGATTCCTTTGATTTCTTTGTCTTGTCTTATGGCTTCTGCAAGTACCTCTAGGACTATATTGAATAGCAGTGGTGATAGTGGGCAGCCTTGTCTTGTTCCAGATCTCAGTGGGAAGGGATCCAGTTTTTCTCCATTTAGTATGATGCTGGCATTGGGTTTTTCATATATTGCTTTGATTATGTTGTGGATTGTTCCTTCTATCCCCACCCTGGTTAGGGTTTTTAACATGAAGTGGTGTTGAATTTTGTCGAAGGCTTTTTCTGCATCTACTGATACGATTATATGGTTTTTGTTTTTCAGTTTTTGGAAGTGATGTATCACATTTATGGATTTCCTTATGTTGAACCATCCCTGCATTCCCTGGATGAAACCTACTTGGTCTGGATGGATGATCTGTCTGATGTTTTTTTGTATTCTATTGGCTAGGATTTTGTTGAGAATCTTAGCGTCAACATTCATCAGGGAGATCGGTCTGTAGTTTTCCTTCTCTGTTAACTCTCTATTCGGTTTGGGGATTAAGGTGATATTGGCTTCATATAATGAGTTTGGAAGAGCTGCTTCCTTTTCTGTTGTTTTGAAGAGCTTGTAAAGGATTGGGGTTAGCTCTGGTTGGAATGTTTTGTAGAATTCTGTGGTAAAACCATCTGGGCCTGGGCTTTTCTTTGTTGGGAACTCTTTAATCACTGATTCTATTTCTGATTCGGTAATGGGTTTATTCAGGTCTTCTGTTGCTTCTGGGGTGAGTTTTGGTAAGTGGTGGGAGTCTAGAATCTTTCCATTTCCAAGTGGTTATCGGATTTGTTGGCGTATAGTTCTTTGTAATAATTTCTAATTATTTCCTTAATGGTAGTAGTGTCTGTTGTTATGTTGCCTTTTTCATCTTTGATGCTGCTAATTCTTGCTTTGTCTTGTTTTTTCTTTGTCAGTCGGGCCAGTGGGGTATCTATTTTGTTTATCCTCTCAAAGAACCAGCTTTTTGATTCATTTATTTTCTGAATGGTTTTTTAATTTCTTTCTGATTTAGTTCTTGTCTTGTTTTGATAATTTCTTGTTTCCTCTTGTTTGTGGGGTCCTTCTGCTGTTGCTTTTCCAGTTCCTGGAGATGTGTGCTTAATTCCTGCATTTGTTGCCTTTCTTGGGCTTTGACGTGCGCGCTAATTGCAGTAAACTTACCACGTAACACTGCTTTGGCGGTGTCCCATAAGTTTTGGACGTTTGTATCTGGGTTTTCGTTGGTTTCCATAAATTGTTTGATCTCGTCTTTAATTTCTTCTCTATCCCATTGTTCGTTTAGTAGCATATTGTTCAGCCTCCAGGAGTTTACATGTTTCCTGGGACATTTTGAGTTGTTGATTTCCAGTTTCACTCCGTGATGGTCTGAGGAGGTACATGGTATGATTCTGATATTTTTGTAGTTAGTTAAACCTGCTTTGTGTCCTATTATGTGGTCTATCCTGGAGAAGGTACCATGCACTGCTGAGAAGAAGGTGTAGTCCTTGGCCTTAGGATGAAATATTCTATAGATGTCTACTAGGTCCAGTTGTTCTATCGTTTGTGTGAGTTCTGTGGCTTCTCTGTTGAGCTTTTGCTGCGTTGATCTATCTATTGGTGTTAGTGGGGTGTTCAGATCTCCCAGAATTATCGTATGTTCATCTATGTCTCCCTTTAAGTCCAAAAGTAGTTGTTTCACATAGCTGGGTGCATCCGGGCTAGGAGCATATATGTTAAGAATTGTGATTGGTTCTTGTTGGATCCTCCCTTTCAAGAAGATGTAGCGCCCTTCCCTGTCCTTTTTGACGTTTGTTACTTTGAAGTCCGTATCATCTGAGAATAGGACTGCCACACCAGCCTTTTTTTCTCATCCATTGGCATGGAATATTTGTTCCCATCCTTTCACTTTGAGTTTCCTGAAGTTTCTTCTGGTTAGATGTGTTTCTTGCAAGCAGCATATAGTTGGGTCCTGATTTTTAAGCCAGTCTGCTAATCGGTGCCTTTTCAGTGATGAATTTAAGCCATTTGTGTTGAGGGTTAATATTGAGAAATTATAATTATGCCGTGACATATGTCTGTGTTTTTGAGGTTGTTGGTAATTGATTGTCGTTTCCGTGGATGAACTTTATTGAGATCTCCCTGATTGCCATCCTTGCTTATGGCTTGCTTCCTTTTTCTCTGGGAGTAGCGCATTTCTAAGGAGATTTTGTAGAGTTGGTTTTGTGTTGGCATATTCTTCTAATTTCTCTTTGCTGTGGAAGTATCTAGTTTCGTTCTCGTATACAAATGAAATCTTTGCTGGGTAGAGTATTCTTGGTTGACAGTTGTTCTCTTTCAGTACTTGAAAGATTTTGTTCCACTCTCTTCTTGCCTGGAGCGTCTGTTCTGAGAAGTCGGCAGTGATTCTGATGGTCCTGCCCCTAAATGTAAGCTTCTCTTTGGTTCGTGCTAACCTTAGGATTCTTTCTTTGTATTCATTGGAGGGTAGCTTGATTACCACGTGTCTTGGGGAGGATTGTTTTGGGTCCACTCTGTGGGGAGTCCTCTGGCCTTCCTGAATTTGGATTGGACTCATGTTCCAGGTATTTTGGAAGTTCTCCTGCTTAATTTCCTCAAGTACTGGTTGTATGCCTGTTTCTCTTTCCACTCCTTCTGGGAGCCCCATGATTCTGATATTTGACTTCTTGATGTTGTCATTCATCTCCTGGATCGTCTTGGTCACCTTGTGTAGTTGTGACTCTAGTTGGTTAATAATCTGCCTGCTTTCATTCTGGGAATCTTCTAAGTCGGATATCCTGTCTTCTGCTGCTGTAATTCTGTTGGCTAAGCTCTCAACTTTATTCTTCAAGTACAGGATCTCGTTTTTGAGTGATTTTGTTTCTGTGATTATGTGGTTTTTAAAATCTTTGAGCTCGTCCCATCGTTTCTCATTGTCTCTGAAGAGTTTTATAATTATTTTTCTGAACTCCTTATCAGAGACGTCTTCAATTTTTTCATCTGTGATCTCTGCGATTGACCAGGCTTTATGGTGGCTTTTTGGGGTGGAGGAAGCTGTGTCTAGGTCACTACCTCTCTTATTGCGTTTCATATTTGTGGCCCAAGGTGTTGCTGAATTCTCACCCTTGACCTCTGTTTCCACCTAGTGGGTGGCCTGAGGTCTTTCTAGCCTAGGTTTTTGTTTTCCTTCGGCCCAGAGAGTTGTTTTTGTTTCCCTTCTGGGTTTCAGGTTTCAGCGCCTAGGATTTTTTTGTTGTTGTTGTTTTGCTTTGGTTTTTTGTCTGAGGCACGGCCGCTTTTCTTCCTTTCCTTCGGCCTGGGTTGGCCCAGAATTTAGTTTAGGTGTGGTCCTGGGGTAGCTGCCAGCTACCGCACTTCAGGGTCGTAGCGCCCTTCCGGTACTGTAGTGTTCGTTATGTGGGAATGTGTGTTACTTAGCCGTCCCTGTCTTTGCCTGGGTCCCACCAAGGTTATTAATATCGCCACCAGTGCTAGAGGTTTCAGCACTCCTGCAGTCTCCAGCCGCCACTGGCGGGGCCTTGTGCAACGATCTCCCAAAATTGCCTGTATATTTTCTGTTCAAAACTCCCGCCGGCCTTTCCCCTGCTGGGTTCCCAACTCACCCTTTTCGAGCTGCAGTGAGACTGAGCCGGCCGCTGAGCGCTGCCTTGGTTTATTTGTTGTTGTTATTTTTGGTTGATTCTCCAAATTGCGTGGATCTTGTTGATTCCGCAGGGTCCTGTGGGATTCGCACACCTGTGTATACTATTTTTAACTAGACTTGCTCCTTCTTCTGGCACGTTTTGGCCCTCTATCTCTGCCTTCTCCTTTACATCAACCCTCCATGGTCGGCCATTTTTTCTCTCTCAGAAATGCTATATTTTTAAGCCAACTTTTGGAGGTTTTGTAACAGGAAAAGCAATTAAAATAACAGATGTGCTTGTCTGATGTGTGTTTCTCTAAGTTGTCTCAGTACACTTAAGTATAAATTACGTAAAAGTACAGAACTATTTGTGCCTGTTTTAAGTGCCATGTGTAGTGACAAGTTTGCCTTCTTGTCAGTTTTGACTGTCATGTTTCCAGCTCTATCTGTTTGAAATCTGTTTAAAATCTTTATCATAATTCAGTTTGCATTCCCTCTTCATGTGGAATTTGTAACAAGTTCAGTAAGAAACAGCATTTGGTTTTCTGCGATGCTCATTAGGCTTAATTTCAACACAGTGCACTCTATGTGCATTTGGTGCAGTGACATAAATGGATTTCCAGGAGAGCTGCTTGTAAGCCTGAAGGTGTATGAAATTAGTGATAGAAATGAAGCTCTTTCATCTTAAGTATGACCCTTTCAAACACGGTGAGGTACCCAAGTAAAATGCACATTCAACACTATGCTTTGCCAGAGCAGTTGTTTTAAATGCTGGCTGAAAACCATTTTGGTGCTGAAGATCTTTGTTGATATTAAGTTAGTAATGCGTTGAAGTTGTAGCTGCGCTATTCAGTTCTTTGGGATGCTTAACAAGCTTCATTTCAACACACGGCACTCTACGGTTATTAGACGCAAAGTGACAAAACCGGCTTTCCATGATAGTGTATGAAGTTAGTGACCCAAATGTAATTGTTCTACCAGAAGAAAAAGTTTGCTGATTCATCTTGACTGTACTGTTCACAAACATGCTAAAATTCCATGTGCAATATGCACACTGATCAGTATGTGGTGCCAAAGCTTAGTTTGAATCCTAGGTGAAAATAGGTTTGGCGTTGATGTTTTCTCGAGATATGTTGTATGTAGCATGTCAACTAAGCCAGCATAACATTTCCTTTTTTGGGGTGCGCAACAATCCTCATTCCAATACTGTGTATACTAAGTGCATTTGATGTAAACTGACAAAACTGATTTTGATAGATGCCTGTAAATTGATAGTGCGTCTATTTCAAGACACATAGAAAATTGTGCCATGCAAACTCCTTTGCTGCTTCTTCCTGACTCTGCAATGCATGAACATGCTGAGTTCCCTATGTATTCAGCAGTATGTGGCGCCAGGGCAGTTTTTTTAAAATTGTTGGTGAAAACCAGTTTGGCACCAAATTTCTCTATGAGTATGGAGTTGATAGTGAATTAAGTAAAGAGACACACCATGCTGTTTTGTGGGTGGCTCAACAAGACTCATTTCAATACAGTGTGCTCTAAGGGCATTAGATGCAAAGTGACAAAATTGGGTTTCCATAAGAGCTGCTTGTAAACTTGATGGTGTGTGAAGTTCTTGAGCAAAAAGGACTTGTTTAACCATGGAAAGATCCTTGCTGTTTTTTCCTGACTATGCCAAGCAGGAATATGCTGAGTTCCTCATGTGTAATCTGTACATTCAACATTTTGTGTTTCTACAGCAGTTGTGTTATGTTAGTGGATAATCACTTTGGCTCTAAATTTCGCTCTGGCTGTGGAGTTTGTGACATGTTTAGCAAGTAGTTTCACCATTCAGTTTGTTGGATGTTGAATAAGCTTCATAGCAATACAGTGCGCTTTAAATACGTTTGGTGCAAAGTCACAAAACTGTGTTTCTGTGAGAGCTGCTTGTAAGCCTGATGGTGTGATAAGCTATTCACCCAAATGCAGTTGTACCTTGCAAACACCTTTGCTGTTATTTCCTGACTATGGCCTGCATGAACATGCTGAGCTCCCCATGTGCAATACGCACATTCAACAATAGGTGGTGCCAAAGCAGTTGCTTTCAATGACACTGGAAAACCACTTTGGAGCTGAGGTTCTCTCTCGATAGAGTATGTAGTGCTTAGACAGAGTAACTACCACATTTAGTTGTTCTGTGATTATCAGCAAGCTTCATTTCAATACAGTATGCTCTGTTAGAATTAGAGGTTAAGTGGCACAATTAAGTTTCTATGAGAGGTGATTTTACATTTGATGGTGTTTAAAAAATCTTTTATTTATTGCTGTTATTATTATCATCATCATCATTTTATGATACAGTTAAAGAGGCTCCTGGGATCTCCCTTATCCCCTCCCCAACTTCCTTGTCACCCCACTGAGTTCCCCTATATCATTACTAAAGTATAGTTCTTCATACACGGTCACATGTCCATCATTGTGGGCATGGACAATGGCAGAGTCCAGCATCTCATTATCAAGATATAGTAAACAGTTTCATTGGGAGTCCACCTTTGTCTGGAAGTAGAGATGCATGGTACATTTTATTCTCACAATTGGATATGTTAGTCTCCATTACACAGCTACTGTACATCCCCTTAAATGAAAAGCCACACAATAAAATCAACAACAGGAAGAAAAACGAAACTAGCAGCACCGTGAAGTTAAATAACATGCTACTGAATGAGTAACGTGTCGTTCAAGAAATGAAACAGAAAATCAAGAACCTTATTGAAAGAAATGATGCTACTGTATGAGCTGTGAGTCATTGAAGAATTTAATTAGAAGAAAGTGTTTTGAAGAGATGCAACTAACAAAGATAAAAACATCAAAATCCATGGGATACAGCCTCTGCTGATTTTTGCTGTTGAAATTTCTCTTCTAGACAACAAATAGATGGGTTTTCTTTTTTAATCCAGTCTACTACTCTATGACATTTGATTGAGCTTAAGCCATTTACATTCAGGGTTAATATGTATGGATGGCACTTTGGTCCTGTCATTTTAGGAATAGGTCGTTCATTGGTTTAGTCTTCTGTTGCTATTTTACTGGGATGTTCTTCAAATTTGCCTTTGGTTTTGGTAGGTGCTATTCCTCTTCTCTGTCAAAAAGGTTACATGATGTGGAAGGACCCCTTGACTGGTCAGTGGGAAGGCCCAGATCCCATCCTCATATGGGGGCAAGGATCGGTGTGTGTTTTCCCAGAAAACAAAAATGGTCCACAGTGGATTCCTGAGAGGCTTGTCAGGCAAGTGCCTTCAGCTGAATCTTGTGAAAGCTCGGGTACTGGCCATGGTGATGGCATTTGAGTTGGAAGATCAATGGGACAGGCAAGTATGTTGGGCTTTCGTAAAGCACACCTCATTTTTGTGTTCTTCCAATGAGTACCTAGGTACTGATAGTTCCTGCCAGTTTCTCCTTTAACCAGACTACCAGACTGTCTAGTGTGCGATCCCAGTTGTTGGGGGTTTGGCCCTCCCTTTATAAATAGCTCAATTTCTGCCTGTACTTTTTCTTATCATTCTCCTGTTATTTCCATGGGAGAAATACCCACCTTTTCTATGTGGCAGCTTTGTTGGGTATGGGCATGCACTGGCATGTGCCCTGTTTTCCCTTTTTCAGGGATGCACTTATTCCTATGGAATTTATTAGTTCTATCACTCCTCTGGATTGAGGACTCGCTCACGTTGGTGCACCTCAGCGCCTTGAATTTTAAGCTTGTGTCCACATGTGTTATCCCCATGTTTCTCTCTTACATACAGGAAATGCCTCTGAAGTGAATGACACCACATTCAATTGCACCCTGACAGTGTGTTGGAATGGCAATTGTGATACTGCTATTATCATGCGGCTGCCGGGAATCCTGCCTGTGACTGTCGGGGCTAACAGAGAGGCCTCTGTTGGCCTGATACGCTTAAAGGAGATTTTGGCATGACATCAACCATCATAGCCAGCATTGTCCTGGCATTGGCAGCCACCACCATAGCAGCAGTGACCCTAGGACACCCTACAGTGACTGCTGAGACCACAAAGAAGCTTGCAGAATTGACTGCCTGAGTTATGGAATAACGGAACTGTATTAATGAACACATGCGGATGGACTTGTTTATGTTGTAACTGAGGGTTGATTTGTTGGTGGAGGAACAGCAGATGCTGTGAGATACGGTAAGGGCCTCTTGTGCTCTATTATGCCTTTATGTATGTTACACCTGTACAATGCTATGTTTCCCAAGTCTGGGAACTGCTGTCTGCTTATTGCTACCACGTTAAAGAATCTCCTAGCCATGTAACAGGGTTACCAGCCTCCCAAGTATGGTTTGTGTAGCTGTAGCAGGCAACGCATTGAATGGCAGCCAGTGAAGGGTAAGATGAACCAGGCACTGACCAACCTAATACAGGGGCTCTGTCATACTACAGAGATACCCGATTATGGGTAAGGCTGATTACCTGAGACTCCAAAACCTAAGGCAGGCACATTCAAGTCTGCTTTAAAACAAAAAAGGGGGATCTGTTGTGGACTAAGGAGTTAATTAGTGCTCCTTAAGATGAGGAGTAACAGGAAATGGGCTTGTAGCTAAAAGCATCTAGTCTAATCAGACTCATTGGCATCCTATTGTTTGGTAAAGGGCTTGGGGGAAAGAGTATAAAAAGAGTAATAAAAGGAGACTTCGGGCCCGGCGGCGTGGCCTAGCGGCTAAAGTCCTCGCCTTGAAAGCCCCGGGATCCCATATGGGCGCCGGTTCTAATCCCGGCAGCTCCACTTCCCATCCAGCTCCCTGCTTGTGGCCTGGGAAAGCAGTTGAGGACGGCCCAATGCATTGGGACACTGCACCCACGTGGGAGACCCGGAAGAGGTTCCAGGTTCCCTGCTTTGGATCGGCGTGCATCTGCCCGTTGCGGCTCACTTGGGGAGTGAATCATTGGACGGAAGATCTTCCTCTCTGTCTCTCCTCCTCTATGTATATCTGGCTGTAATAAAATGAATAAATATTTAAAAAAAAAAAAGGAGACTTCGTGGAGACTTCCACCATCACTGGTCTTCCATAGGAGCTTCATCCCCAGACCCTCTCCATGTCTGTGTTACTGACTCTGCTGGCCAGAACAAGAGCAGATGTTTTCAATGGTAGCTGAGAATCACTTAGGCAACGAATTTGTCCCTAGCAATGGAGTGTCAGTGTGGTGAGTGAAAATCTACACCCTTGTTTTGTGTGGGTTCTCAACATGCTTGATTTCATTATACTGGGCTCAAAGGGCATTGGATGAGAAGGGATCAAACAGGATTTTCAGGAGAGCTGCTTGTAAGCCTGATTGTATGTGAAGTTAATGACTGAAATTGAGTAGTTTTGGCACTGGAAGACCTGTGCTGCTCCTTCAGGATGATGCCATTCACCAGCACCCTGAGTTCCCTAGGTATCACATGCACATTCAGCAGTATGTGGTGCCAGAGCAGTTGTTCTCCATGGTAATTTATGGGTGTTTGAGCCCCAAGCTTGTGTCTGTATGTGGAATTCTTAGCACATTGAGTGAGAATCCATATCATTGTTTTGTGTGCGGTGCTCAGCTTGATTTTATTATACTAGGCTCAATGGGCATTAGATGAGATGTGATAAAACAGGGTTTCCTGGAAGAGCTGCTTGTAAGCCTGATTGCATGTGAAGTTGGAAGACCTGTGCTGCTCATTCAGAACAATGCTATTCACAAAAACACTGAGTTCCCTTGGTGTCACATGCACATTCAGCAGTGTGTGTTGCCAGAGCAATTGCTTTCAATGATAGATGAAAATTGATTGGATGCTGAACTTGTTTCTGGATGTGGAGTTCTTAGCCCCTTGAGTGAGATTCTACAACCTTGCTTTTTTATTATTAATTATTTTGCATTATGTGACAGTTTTATAGGCTCTGGGAATCCCCCCTCCCCACGTCCCTCCTCTCTGGTGGATTCCTCCACCTTGATGTAGTATTACAGTTCAAATTCAATCAAGATTCTTTCCTTGCAAATGTATACCAAGCATAGAGTCCAGCTACTTATTGTCCAGATGGGTTGAACAGTTTCTTGGGGAGACCATTTCTGGTCCGAAGTCAGAGCTGGTAGAATATCATCCCAGTCAATTAAGAGTCCCAATATGACATCAACAGCAATTTGCAATATTATGGAATTGACATGGTTGTGAGAAACCAGTATGTTAAAAAAAAAAAGCAAGTTCTTAACCACAACCTATGATTAGCTCATTGACATTTCAATTTTAGTTTATATACAGGACCGACTGCTATATACTTTAAAATGGCTATAAGGTACCATTCAGCTGTCTCATGTCTATTTCATTTTAGTATTTAGCCATTTGTTGTGTTGAGGTATAATTTTGCTGATCTTGGCAGATTTTAGTGTAATCTAGACTGGCTTGTAACTCTAACAAGACATTTGTCGACAATTAAGGTGCAGAACATTTTTTGGGAGGGGGTGTGCAGGGAAATCCCCAACACCATGGTGAGGAGTGACTAATCTTTGTGTTCCACCCAGTGAGACATGAGCCAATCCATGCCAGCTCTTTCCTGTCAGATTCCAAGCTCTACTTTTTGTTGTTTGTCTATTTATTTTAGGTTTTCTTAGTTTGTATGGTTGTTTGTTTGCTGTCAGGGGCTTTCGGAGCGATCCTGATGGTCATCACTAGGGAGGGTCGGGGTCCAGAGCTGGAGCCAGGTTCGGACCAGAGAAAGCTCTCCTCCCTGGTCCCGAAGGTCGTTTATCGTTCTTCTGTTTCTGTGAACCGCTCAGGGCTTCTAGTTGTCTTTCCGATAACGTTGTACAACCTTGCTTTTTGTTAGATTTTCAACATGCATTCTTTCAGTATTGTGGACTCTATGAGCATTAGATGGAAAGTGGCAAAACTGGTTTTCCTGGGAGAGCTGTTTATAAGCCTGATGATCTATAAAGTTAGTGACCTGTGATGTTTCTTCAGTTCTATGCCATTCACTAACACACTTAGGTTCTGTGATTTCCATGGTTAGCTGAAAAGCTCTTGGGCACTGAAGTTCTCTCCAAATGTGGAATTCTTACCACTTTGAATGAGATTCTACATTTTTCTTTTGTGTGGGTTGCTCAAAATTCTTCATTTCAATACAGTGAGCTCTTTGAGCAGTGGATGCAAATGACAACACAGATTTTCCAGGAGAGCTGCTTTTAAGCCTGATGTTATTCAATGTCAGTGACACAAATGGAATAGTTCTGCCACAGGAACACCGTGTTCTTCCTTCAGGGCCACGCTATTCACCAACACACTGAATTCCTAGGTGTCACATGCACATTCATCAGTATGTGGTGCTAAAACTTTTGTTTTCAATGGTAGCTTGAGAATCACTTGGATGTTGAATTTATCTTTGGATGCAGAGTTTTTAGTGCATTGAGTGAGAATCTATATCTTAAAATCTTCAGTTCATTTTTCATATTTTTATTTATTTGTTTAATTTTATTTAATTTTGTTAATCTTTACATGGTTAATTTGGGCACAAAAGCTCAAGGGTTACAAAATGTTTCCACATTGTGTGTATGTGTGTGTGTGCGTGTATGGGGTAAGGAAGGAGATAAAGGGAGAAACCTCTCCCATCTTCCCACCCCATCCTAACATCCCCAACAAAGGAATGCTCCAAGGGCACTGCTCAAGTGGTTTCAATAGTTCAACACTTACGAATTGCTGCCAATCTCGCTATTCAAAGCATGATGAAATATCTCCAGAACTCACTGGCTGACAGTCCATCTTTGGATCTCTGCTCAGATCACTGCCAATACCTGGCTGTGGCAGTTGATCCATTTGTTCTGTCCTCTGTCCTCTGATGTGGTACCAAGTGTCTCCTGCAGGCTCCACTGCACCACCATTTCCTCCATGTGCACTTGGATATACTCTCTACTGTTCCATATGAGTCTCTGAGGAGGCTCAGCTTTGACACATGCACTCCAGGGTCAGACCATGGAACCTGCAATTCTGTGCATGATTGGGGTTCTGAGATCAGCAGTTCAGTTGAAGTGATCCCCAAAGAAACGTCATCAGGTGATCCCAGACCTGATTCTTGTCCATGAATGCCAGTATAGAGTTTGGCAGTCTGTCACCTCAGTCAGCTTATGCCTATGCTGGTGGTTGCAATTACTGGGCCAGTTCTGTTTCCAGATCTGTCTTCTACATGAACCAATGTGTGTTGCAGTCAAGCCTGTTTCTGCCCACCTCACACAAGGCCCTGATGCAAACCAGTAGGAGCTGTAGCCTAGTCAGGGCAACTCCCATTAACCCCCACCAGGCCTGATCCCCTACCCTGGTTCCCGTACTTGCTAGTATGTACAGCAGACTTGTCCAGTCTTTCCCAATCCAATTTAGCTCTTACGTATGACAACAGGCATTGAAACCTAGTTCAACCAAGCCAGCCCTACTTTCCAGCCCACACACGTGTTGACAGGTGCCATTCTGTCTAGCAACATCTGCTCAGTCCTAGTTTTCATGCTCTAGTGGGAGTGGCAACCTAAGAGGGTGCCCACTCTTTCCCTCCTCGGCCCACTCCCAGAACATATGCTCTCCTGGTTCTGCAGTTTAACTTGACAGAATTAGTCCCCAGTGCAAACCTCTGCCAGCTGACGCTGCAGCAAAACGAAACCAACACTCACTAACTCACTCTGATTTATGCTTGCACTGTTAAGAACAGTCAGACCAGCCTAGTTATTTCCTGATTTAGCTCACAGGAGATTCACAGGTGTTGTAGCCCTGCCTGATCTAGTCTGCCCCAATTCGAACTCATGCTTTTCAGTGGGAGTGGTTGTCTAAGGCGAGCCTTCCACTTTCCTCCTACCAGCTTTGCCCCCTCCCCCACTGGTTCTCACATGTGCTGGTTGGGTACTGTGACCCAGTTTGGCATGACCCACCTCTTCTCAGCATTTGTCATTGGGTGCTGTAGCTTGGCCCAGTCCACACCCAATTCCAGCTGACTGTGGTAGGGGTTACAGCTTAGCCCAGCCCAGCCAGTCTCCCATCCCAGCCCTATGTCTACTGGTATGTGTTGCAACTGAATCTGGCCCAACCTGCACTCTGTTCTGCTGCTCAGATTGGCCAGCAGGTGATGTGAACTGGTTCAGCATGGTCTGCCCCAAATGTATGACGGTGGGTACCTTTCCCTGGCCTGGTCTGGGTTGTTCCCTATTGTGGTTCTTGTGGTCACGGGCAGGAACCGTGTCCTGACAGAGGAGTTTCCCAAGCTCCTTCATCAAAATCTCTCGCCTATGGCAGATTTTGCACATATCAGTGGGTCCATGGGCCAGCCCTTATTTAGTTCCCCTCCTATCCTGGCAGTAACAGTGGACTTTCCTGACTGACTTTCAACCCAATCTGGTTCTTACTGTTGTATGTTTCAGCCCAGCCAAGGCTCGTCCATACCCAAATACAGCTCACACATGGCTCAGTAGAGGCAGAGACCTAGCCTAATCCATCCTGCATCTACCCTGATTCTCCAGGGCACTAGTTAGTGCTGGAGTCTAGCCAGGCTTGATGTGCCCAGTCCCAATTCACACTTGTGCCAAGGGACACTGCAGCCATATCAAGACCAAAGCACAACCCTCACTCTGGCCCCTGAACTCACCAGTAGGATCCCTAATCCAGCTAGGGTGTCCTTTTAGAACACAACCAGGTGTGTTTCCAGCCATAGATTGCGTACATGCCAGTGGTTGCTCTCAGTTGACATAGTCCCTCATCTGTCTTGGCCTTTGCCTTCATTGCTGTGGCCTGGCAACCCTGGCTCATGCAAATCTGTTGGTGTAAGAGCCTAGCACAGCATGACCTGTGCTCCAGCCTAATTTCCTTTTTATTTCTTTTTTATTAATTACGTTGCATTATGTGACAGTTTCATAGGCTCTCCAGCCTGATTTCTGTTTTTGCTTTCCATTAGACTAAGCTGAAATAACGTGCTTGTGGAAGAGCTGCTTGTAAATCTGACAGTATGTGACATTTGCAAGCCAAATTTATTATTATTATTATTATTTTTTGCCACTGGATGACCTCTGCTGCTCCTTTGGGATGATGCCATTCATCAACACACTGAATTCCATGTTTGTCACTTGCATCTTTAGTCATATGTGTTGCCAGAGCAGTTATTTTAAATGATAGCTAAAAATGGCTTGGGCGCTGAACTTGTCTCTGGGTGTGGAGTTCTTAGTGCATTGAGAATCTACATCCCAGTTTTTTTTTGTGTGATGGATAGAACTTCTCCTTGGATTTAACTCCACCCTGTGAAGAAAGTTGGGTTAGTGAAGAGAAAATAATCAGAATTTGTATTGAGAAGTTGTGGTACCCTCTGAACTGTAAAAATAGGCCAGAGTGATTATAGCGAAAGAAGTTGATATGCTGATATAATGAAACATATCTTTAAATTTTTAGAGAATTTAAACCCTGCTGCTAGTGGAAGTGCTAATTAAAATTTAATGATCTTCCTTGGCAATTAATTATACTACCCACTGTTCATACTGCCCTGCTATTTCACAGTGGCAAGCAGCCTCTACAGGGGTCCCTCCTCCCACCCTACAAATTCTGGGTTAAACTCTTACACCCTCTCCCTCTCCTGCAGCCTCCTTTCACTCTCCCCACAGCTGCAGCCACTTGAAGGGATGTTTCACTTTGTTTGTGCACAATTAAGTATTACTCATACGGCATTGTTTAAGTCATTCTCTAAAGAATGTAGCATTTACACATGTGTCCAAAATGGCACATGTGACACATGTTTCACAAATGTCCAAAATCCTGCACACGTGTCCAAAATAACTCATGTGACAAATGTGACACACGTGTCCAAAATGATGCTCACATGTCCAAAATGATGCACATGATGCACGTATTCAAAATGACACACATGATACACATGTGCAAAATGATTCACGTGACACACATGGCACACGACACAGGTTTCCAAAACGACACACATGTAAAAAATTACATATGTGACACACGTGACCAACATGACACATGCATGTCCAAAATAACACACGTGACATATTTTGGAAAATGATGGACATATGTCCTCTAAATCTTTAGTAAAATGAAAAAACCTTTCCACAGGAGAATAAAACGAACGTGCTTTTCTTCTAACTCCTGAGAGAGAATGCTTTGTTTTTCCACAGAGTCCATGTTTGCCAATTTGGATCCAGGATTGGCTGATTAGACATCATGTCCCATCTACCTCAACTCCCGTGTCAGCCACACAAGAGATGCCATCCGCTGCTTCCCCCACCAACACTCCCATTCTGCATGGTTCATGTTGCCTGCCTGAATCATCTTCCTCCAAGACAAATGAATCAAGTTTATTGTTGCCAATTACTTTAATTATTCTTTATGCCTGCCACATTTGTTATTTTAAGACATAACTACTCATATGTACTATTGCCTGAAAATTTTTAAAGATTTTTATTTATTTATTTTTATTTGAAAGGCAGATGTACAGAGAGGAGGAGAGACAGAGAGGAAGATCTTCCATCCAATGATTCACTCCCCAAGTGAGCACAATGGCTGGTGCGCCGATCCAAAGCCAGGAGCCAGGAATGTCTTCTAGGTCTCTCACATGGGTGCAGGGTCACAAGGCTTTGGGCCACCCTTGACTGCTTTCCCAGGCCGCAAGCAGGGAGCTGGTTGGGAAGTGGAGATGCTGGGATTAGAACCAGCGCCCATATGAGATCTTGGTGCATTCAAGGTGAGGACTTAAGCCCCTAGGCCATGGTGCCGGACCCTATTGCCTGAAAATTTAATTTCTATAGATTTGTCACATTCTCAATGTTTTATAGTTTTCTTAATTATAGTTATCATTCCATTTATTATTCTTACAGTATCTCTTGCAGCCTCTACCGCTATCTTAGTGCAACAAGTTCATATATCTAATCATGTTAATTATCTTTCTTATAATATTAGCTATGGCTTATTCACACATAACAGTCTTAATAAAAATTTAGAGATAAAAAGGCTCACATTTACATTAGCAATAAAATTTAACACTTAAAAACTAGATTTAATTCCACTTGCCATAACAAATATAAATGAATTTGTATTACTTCTCTTTATTATAATGATTCACATATGTCTTGGGATGACATTAAAACTCTTCTTCAAGTGCCAGAGTCTAGTTCCAGCTGAGTTCGGTACTCGAGAAGGATGTGTGGGTGAGGCATAAAAAGGAAAAAATTGGACCACTATGATTTCATGATCATAATGGACAATGCGGGAAAGCAGTCCGCTTTATTTATATAGAAACAGTCAAACTCTGGCTCAAACATTTTATGTCATGGTCAAGTGGGTATTTCCTAGGAATATTCTGCCATTTGTTTCACCTTAAAGCAGAATGTTATCCATCCTGCCACTGTGGTCAGGGAGTTCTCAGTAGATGGTGCATATCAATCAGTAACACATTCCTACTACAATCCTCATTCTACAACTTAATCTTGAATCAGTTAAGGGAGGAAATGCATCACAGAAGGAAGGACCTTAAGATCAAAGAAAGAGGGAGAGAATAGATTCCCACTACAACTGGGGATGCAACACCCTTGATTAGCATAAGCTCAATTAGGGCAGAGACAGCAATATTAAAAAGCCCTTTTGCTAAAACAGTATCAGCAACATCAACTTCAAAGCTCACATTGGTGATAAACATTAACTCTGCAGAGGCAGACAATGCCTAAATAGGTTACAGAATTCTCAGTGGGATTGTCCGGTATCCATGCAAAGGGGGGTGAAGCTGCATTTAGGTGATTGTAGAGACATCTGCTGGGCCCTGCCGTGTGGCGGGAAATTCCTTGAGGTCATGCCTGCAATGGAACAATACTCTACACATCTTCATGTCTTCCACACCCACACCACAGACCCCAGCATTCAAGGTATATGGAACAGTACCTCCACTGCTCTTAGTATTCAAGAATAACACTCCCAAATTTCTGCCATCTCACATTCTCATCTTCAAGCCCTTTCTGTAGGAAATGTTACTAATCAATTTTTAAACCTGTTACATCTTTTGTTTCTGGAAAAACATTTACCTCATTTTTTATTAATTTAGGAACCACATCGGGAGAACTTTGTAAAAGAGGGGCAGATGTGGGGAGTCATGCAATTGGGTTGGACAGCATGGGTCTGTGATGAGCACCACTCTTAGGTTAGCAAGGCTATGAGGAGTTTCTGGCTGTGTGGCAAGGCCTAGCAGAATGTCTCTGGTCACTTCGTTGCTGCCTCACCCCATTGTATGGACATTCAATCACCTCTCTGATGTTTCATAGAATTCTTCTGAGGGTTTTGTTGTTGGCTTTCTGCTGATGTGAAGTGATTCCTGTAACTGATACAACACCTCAAACTGATCACTCATGTTATGATAAAAGCATCTTTAGCTAAAAGTATACAATAGTACAATTGAGCCCACAATGTCTCCAAACATCCTGTTATGTGGCCACCTTTGTTCTGAAGTTTGCCCTAATAAAAGTAATGTTTTCCTTAAAATATAGCTTGATAATATCTTGAAACAGATGGTAATCACGGAGGTACAAAGAGTTTGTTTACCATGCTCCTTGAACTGTTACAACACATGATATGACACATTTTGGTTTCTCACAACAGAAAACAGAAAGTATATGGACCACCTTCTAAACAGAGACAAATGTGAACCCCCTAAAAATAGCTTAAAATCTCAACCTTATATTGGCACTTTTATTTAGGGAAAGAAAACAGTTCCTAAAGGTAAAAGGAAGTTTCTTGTTAAGGCCCTCTGTTTGTAGATTGGCTGAGTTGCCTTTATCTCTTTCACTGCCCTATAACAAAAGAACCTTGATTTGCTTTATTGCTTCCTTAAATTCTTTGAACTCTTGTATGTGCTTCTCATTGTTGATTAGAATCTTTAAAATGAGTCTTATGGATTCTGTGTGCCCCATTTTCTCGATGTCTTCCTCAGTTAACTTTGAGGTTGGCATAGGGTTTTGCTCCCTTGCAGGGGAGTTTTTGGCAATATTCATTGTGCCTTTGTCTCTTCTTTTGCTCTTGATCATTGTACTTCTGGTTAGCAGGGTCTTCTGCTTGGGGTAGGTTTCTAAGCTGTGTCACCCACAGGTCTACAATGAAATTTTACTTATTGCGGTTGGTATACAACTTTTCTTGCAGCCACCTGTACCACAACCTCCACCAAGTTCCAGGTCTGGGTTCTTATGTCAGATTTCCACCATGGTCTCCACAGCCCCAGCTCCCGGCTCACCACTCTCCACCTCCTGTGATACCGTGCTGAGGCTGCACCATTGTCTCTGCAACCTTTCTTCCACTTCCGGTTGTAGCAGGTCCCAGGTGTCCTATATAATTAGGCTGTTGGTGGAGCTGATCTTGTTCTACCTGTTGGCCATTAGGTCTGGGTGCCACATGGACCTATTTTGACAATATGATGCCACAGTCAGTATTATTTTCCTGCAGGACCAGTGCAATCATGGACCTCAGCAACTTTTCGCGAGACCAGTTCATGCGCAGTTCACTGATGTACAGCCACTAAGGTTCTTGATTTGCTGGCCATCAGATCCAAGGGCTATCCCAGACCTGCCCTGGGTGGAGCCCGTAGAATGCCACGTCGTTGCAGTTCACCGAGACAGAAATGAGCTCACTGCCAGCTCAGTGTATGCTCAGTCCTTTCTCTTGCCTTTGCCTTCCTATACAAAATTGTGCCCAATTCGGCTCTAGGGGGCTTACTGGACTGTGAAATCCAGTCTGTTCTCGCACTGCCCATCTGAGATCTGCTGCTCTGTCTCTGCTCCTGGTTTAATCAAACCGACCAGCAGAACGGACATTTCTTTGTCTGGGTTCACCATCCAATCTCCCAGTGAAGTCCCTTCCTACCTGGTTGCTGGTGGAGTTCTGGTTGCTGGTGGAGTTCAGATCACCATGCTGGAGTATCAGTCACTGCAACACCACACTGTTATGTCCACTGCTTTCCTGTGTCTGTCAGTCTCCAGGTACCCCTCTGCTGTTGTTCTGTCCTCTCCTATTTCCTGGAATATGTCCACTTTGCTTCATCCTGATTAAATGTCTTTCTGTCTGTATAAACGTGTCCTTACCCTATTCCGCCATCTTGATTCTCAATTTTGTTATTCTTTTGTAATGAAGTAAAAATGAAACAATTGAATGTTGTGCAAAAGCTTGTGATGATTTCTGTATAAATAAAGAAGGCAATTTTTCTGAGTTGTCCATTATGAACATCACGCTGTAATGGTTCATGCCTTCACTGCCTCTTCTTCTATCTCTCCTTATCATCTCACCGATCCACACATCCCTAGCAAGCTCTAGAGTCAGCCAGAGTATGCCTGTGGCAACATGTGTCCTTAATGACACACGTGTTTAAAATGATACATGTGACACAATGCCCCTAATCACGCACATGATACATGTATCCAAAATGACTCACGTGACACATGTGACACACATGTCTACAATGATGCAATTGTCCAAAATGACGCTTGTGACATGCGTGTCCAAAATGACCAATGAGGCACATGTTATACACATATACAAAACAACAGACATGACACACTTGTCCAAAATGATGCACATGACAAGTGTCCTTAATGACGCATGTGACACACATGTTACACATGTCCAAAATGATGCATGTGACAGCCGTGTCCAAAACTACACACATGTCCAAAATGATGCACATGACACACGTGCCCAAAATGACGCACATGACACATGTGACACATGTGTCCAAAATCTAATCTTAGTGTTAGTCATAACCCTAAGCCTAGCATAAATCTAAAAATAACCCAAGCAATAGGCCTAACCCTAACTCTAATCTCAGTGCTAGGCCTAACCCAAATCCAACCACAACACTTATCCCTGACCTGAACCATAAACCTAAACCTAACACCAGTTCTAGCCCTAACCCTAACTTATACCCTAGCATTAACAGTAACAATATCCCCAACACCAGCCCTAGTCTTACGCTAACCCTAAATCTAACCCTAACCTTAGCCATAGTCCAAACCCTAACCCTATCCCTATCCTTAGGTGTAACACAAACCCTTACACTAGACCTAGACCTAACCATAAACTTAACCCTAAACGTAGTGCTAGCCCTAGCACAAACCTAAGCCCTTGGCCTAACCGTAACCCAAGACAAAACACTAACCTAAACCTAGACCTAGCCAAGCCTTACCCTTACCCTAACAATAGCAATAGCCCTAACCCTAACCCTTAACCTAAACATATTCGTAAACCTAGCCCTAGCCCCAGCCTTTGCCAAAGCCCTAAGCTTAGGTATAGCCGTATCACAAGGCCTAGCCCTAGACTTAGCCCTAACCCTAAACCTAACACTAACCCTAGCCCTAACCCTGTTCTTAACCCTAAAGCTAACCCTAACATCACCCCTAGACCTATCCCTAACCCTAACATTAGTCCTGGCCCTAACCATAATCCTAGACCTATCACTAATCCTAACATTAGAACATAGCCCTAAGCTTTCTCTAGCCATAGCCCAGTCTTAACCCTAACCCTGACATCAGCCCAAGACCTAACAATAACCATAAGCTAGCTCCTGCCTTTACCGTAACACTAGACCTAACACTAATCATAGACTTTGCCTTAACCCTAACCCTAACCCTAACCCTAGTCTAGCCCTAACACCAACCCTAACCCTAACTCTAGCCCTGGCTCTGGCCTTAGCCCTAAACCTGCATCTATCCTAGGACTAACACTAATCCTAACCCTAACCCTGGCCCTTGTACTAGCCCTAGCCCTAACTGTAGCTCAAACCCTAACCCTAACCCTAACTTTGGTTATAGAACAGCCATACACCTAACCCTAATGCTAGCCCTAACACTTGCCCTAAACATAGCCCTAGCCCTAGCCCAAGCCATCACCCTGGACATATGCTAAACATAGCTCTAAACCTAACCCTAGTCTTAGACCTAGGCATACCCTAGCCATACACAAGACCTAACACTATCCCAAGCACCAACATTAACCCTAGCCCTAGCCCGAAACCTAACCCTAGCACTAGGCCACACTCTAGCCAAAATCCTAACCCTAAACCATTACCTAACACTAAACCTAACACTAACCCTAAACCTAGCCCTAGCAATAACCCTAACACTAACTCTAGCCCTAGTCCTAGTCCAAACCTTAACACTAGCCCTAGCCCGAACCATAAAACTAGCCCTAGCCCGAACCATAAACCTAACCCTAACCCTAGTCTTAGGCCTAATCCAATCCTAGGTCTAAGCCTAGAACTAGCCTTAACCCTATCACTAACCCTAGACTTAGCCATAACGCTAGCCCAAACCCTAGCCCTAAACCTAATCCCAAACCTAACCCTACCCTAGTTGTAGCCATAACCCTAGGCCTCGTCTTAGCCCTTGTCCTAGTTCTAACTTTAGCCCCAGCCCTAACCCTAAACCTACTCATACCCCAAGCCCTGTGTCTAACCCTAACCATAGCCGTGGTCTTAAACCTAGCCATAGTCCTAGTCCTAGCCCTAGCTCTAGCCCTAGCGCCAACCCTAACCCTAGCTCTAGACCTAACCAGAGGCCTAAACCTAGCCCTAGTCTTAGCCCTAGCTCTAGCGCTAAACCTGACCCAAGAGTTATCATTAACCCTATACCCAGCCCTAGCCCTAAACCTAACCCTAGCCCTAATCCTAACCCAAGTCCCATCCCTAGCCCTAGTCCTTGGCATAGGCCTAGTCCTATCCTTAGCTCAAGCCCTAGCCCTGATGCTAACCATAGCACTGGCCCTAACCCTAAAACTAACTCTAGCCTAGCCTAGCCCTATCCCTAGGACTAGCCCAAGCCCTAACACTAGCACTAACCGTAACCCTAAACCCAATCTAACTCTAACCCTAGCCTACCCATAGCCATAGCCCTAACACTAGCACTGAATCGAATCCTAGACTTCTCAATAGCACTACCCCTAAACCTAGCACTAACCCTATCCCTAACCATAGCTCTAGCCCTAAATCGAGCCCCAACCAAACCCTTGGCTTAACCCTAACAATAGTCCTAGCCTAGCCCTAGCCCTAATCATAGTCCTAACACTAGCTGTAGCCCTAGTCTGAGCCCAAACCATAGCCCTAACCCTAACCCGGCCCTAGCACTAGCCCTAATCATAGCAATAGCGCTAACTCTAGCCTTAGCACTAACTGTAACCCTAGCCCTAGACCTAGACATAGATCTAGCCCTAGACTTAAACATAACCCTAACCCTAGGCATAACCCCAACCCCATTCCTAACCCTAACATAATCCTAGTCCTAAGCCTAGTCTTAGCCCTAACCCTAACTCTAGAACTAGCAATAGAATTAGCACAAGTGCTAGCCATAGAACTAACCCTAATCTTGACCCTAGCACGATCCCAGCCTTAGCCCGAGGCATAACCCTAAACCTAACCTTAGCCTTACCCCTAGTCTTAACCCTAACCCTAAACCTAGACCTAGCCCAAGCCCTATCACTAACCCTAACAATACCCTTCTCTAGCCCTAGCTGTGGCCCTAACCCTAGCCCTAATCCTACTCATAGCCCTAGCCCTAATCCTAGACCTAGACCTAAACTTAGCACTAGCCCTAGCCCTATCGCTTGCTTAAGTCCTAGCCCTAGCATTTGGCCTAGCCCTGACACTAGGTCTAACCCTAAACCTAACTCTTGCCCTAGACCTAGCTCTAGTGCTAGCCCTAGCCCTAATGCTAAACATAGCCTGAGCTCTAACCATAGCACTAACTCTAGCTTAGCCCTAGTCCATACCCTAGTCCTAGTGCTAGCCCTAGGCTTAACGCTAACACTAACCCCAGCACTAGCCCTAGCCGTAACCCTAACACTAGACATAGCCCTAGCTTAAGACCTAGCTCTAGCTTTAAGCCTAACTGTAGCCCTTATCCTAGCCCTAGTTTTAACCCTAAACCTAACACTAGCCTTAGCCCTAGCCCTAATCCTAACCCTAGCCTATCCCAAGTCGTAGCCCTGCCAGTAGCACTAAACCTATCCCTAGCCTTATTAAACCTAGTGTGAGCCCTAACACTAGCACTAACCATAGCCCAATTTCTAGCCCCAGACCTAACTCTGAAACAAACCCTAGTCTTAGGCATAGCCCAAGCCATAGGCCTGGCCCTAACTGTAGTCCTAGCCTTAGATATAACTGTTAACCTAAGCCTAATCTTAGGCCCATTCCTAGTCCTAACCCTAAGCCCAACTCTAGCATAGCCCTAGCCATAACCCTTGCACAGGTCCTAACCTATGCCTATCTTGAGCCCTAACACTAGCCCAAGCCTTATCCTAAGTCTTACCCCTAGCCTTAAAATTAATACTAGACTTAGCTCTAGTCCTTACCATAAACTTAGCCCTAAGCCTAACCCTAAACCTAACCCTAGCTCTAGCCTTAACCCTAAACCTAGAAATGACTTCACCCATAACCCTAGCCCCAGCTCTAGCCTAGATGTAACCCTGGCCCTATCCCACACCCTAGCCATAGTCCGAACCTAGCCTTGGTTCTAGCCCTACCCTGAGCCCTAGCACTAACCCTAACCCTAACCCTAACCCTGGCCCAAACTCTAACCTTACCCTGAGTCTAATCATAGCCTGACTAGGTAGCCCTATCCCTAGGCTTAGACATAGCCTTAGCCCTAAACCTAAATCTAGTCCTAGCCCTAATCCTAAACTTAGCCCTAGCCCGAACCTTAAAACTAGCTCTAGCACTAACCTTAGCCCTAGCCTTAGGTCAAGACCTAGCCTTACATTTAATCCTGAATCTAAACTCAGACCTAGTGCTAGACGAGGCTCAAGGCCTAACAATAACCATAGAACTAGTCATAGCCATGACCCTAATCCTGGCCCAAGCCTTAACTCTAACCCTAACCCTAGTACTAGCCCCAGACCAAACACTTGCCCTAGCCCTATCCTTAGCAAAGCCCAAGTCTTAAACATAACTCTCGTCTCAACCATAGCCCTAAGCATAACCCTAGCCTTAACCATAACCCTAGTTCTAGCCCTAATACTGGCCCTAGTGCTAACTCCAGCCCTAAACCTAACACTAACTCTAGCCCAGTCCTAGCCCTAGGGCTAGCCCTAAACCAAGCACTAGCCCTAGCCTCAGACCAAGCACTAGCCCTAAACCTAACTCTAGCCCTAACCCTAGCCTCACTCCTAACACTAGCCCTAGCTTAGGCCTAGCCATAGCCCTGTCACTAGCAGTAAACCTAACCCTAACCTTATCAATAGCTCTAAACCTAACTATATCCCTAACTATATCCCTAACCCTAGCTCTAGCCCTAACCCTAGCCCTAGACCAAGCCCAAGCCCTACACTTAACTCCAAGTCCTACTCCTAGACGAGGCACTAGGCCTAACCATAACCATAGCACTTGTCATAACCCTAACCCTAACCCTAGCCTTAGACTTAACTCTAACAATAACCCTAGCCCTAGTACTAGACCTAGCCCTAGCCCTAACCCAAAATCTAGTGCTAGCTCTAACACTAATGCTAGCCATAGTCCAATCTCTAGCCCTAGATGTAACCCTAAACTAAACCCTAGCCCTAGCCATAGCCCAACCCTAGACCTAACCCTAAACCTAGACCTGGGCTTAGGCCTAACCACTAACTTAACCCTAACCCGAAACATAGGCCCAGTCCTACCCTTAAGCCTAAGCCTAACGCTGGCATCTATTTAGACCTAGCTCTAACCCTAACCATGGGCCTAACTCTAACACTAACCCTAAGCCTAGAACTAGCATAGCCATAGAGCTAGACCTAACCCTATCCCTCAACTTAACCTTAAGCCCAACCCTATCCCTCAATTTAAGCTTAGGCCTAAACCTAATCCTTAAACTATCCCTAGTGTTAGCCATAGCTTTAGTCCTAGACCAATCCATATCAGTAAACTTAAAGCTTAGACCAAGCTCAAGCATTAATTCATGCCCAAACCCTAAACATAACCTTTTTGCTAACTCTTGCCCTAGGCCTAAACCTAAACTAAACACTTGCCCTAGCACTAGCCCTATCCATAGCCCTAGGCCTATTCTTAAACCTAAACTAGACTTGGCCTTAGCACTAAGTATAACCTTAGCCCTAATCCTAGCCCTAACACTAACCCTAACCCTAACCCTAACCCTAACCCTAACCGTAACCCTAAGCTTAACTCTAGCTCAGGCCTAACCCTAGCACTGCGCCCAACTCTAGCCCTTGCCCTAAAACTAGACCTAGCCCTAGTCTTGTACTTAAACCTAGCTTAATCCTAGTCCTATCCCTGGCCCTATCCCAAATCCTAGCCTAGCCCTATCCATAGCCCTGACACTAACACCAAACCTAACCCTAGCCTTATTAATAAACCTAACCCTAGCCCTATCCCTAACTCAGGCTCTAGCACTAACCATAGCTCTAGAATTAGACAAGCTCTAGCTCTATCCTTAACCCTAAATCTAACACAAGTCCTAGCACTAGACGAAACTCCAGGACTGACCATAGACTTAGCCATAGCGCTAAACCTAACCCTACACCTAGATTTAATTTTAATTTTAACACCAGTCTTAGCACTAGTCCTAACCCTAAACCTAGAGCTAACCCTAACACTAGCCTAAGCCCAAGCATTAGACCTAGAACTATTCCTAAACCTAAACCTGCACCTAAACCTAACCCTAGACCCAAACCGAACTTTAACAATAGCCCTAGCCCTAGACATACACAAAGCCCTATAACAAGCCCTAGCCAAAAACCTATCCCTAGACTAGGCCCTAGCAAAAGAATTAACCTAGACCTAACCATAACCACCTGGAAAGGTGATGTTATGTTAAGTTAATGGGCCAGGTGGAGTTGTTTTGGCACTGGAAGAGCTATGCTGCTGCTTTGGGCAGTTACCCTTCACCAACACACTGAGCTCCCTAGCTGTCACATCCACTTTCAGACATCTGTGCTGCCAGAGCAGTTGCTTTCCATGGTAGCTGAAAATGGCGTGGGCACTGAACTTCTCTCTTGTAGTGCAGTTCTAGCGCCTTGAATGAGGATCTCCATCTTGTTTTGTGTAGGTGCTGAACCTGATTGATTCCATCACACTGGGCTTAATGGGCATTGGACAGGAAGTGACCAAACAGGGTTTCAGGAAATCTGCTTGGAAAGGTGATGGTATGTGAAATTTATGAGCCAAATGGAGTTGGTTTGGCACTGGAAGATCTATGCTGCTGCTTCGGGCAGTTGCCATTCACCAACAAACACGCTGGGTTCCCTAGGTGTCACTTCCACTTTCAGAAATATATGCTGCCAGATCAGTGAGGTTTCCATGGTAGGTGGAAATGACTTCGGCACTGACCTTGGCTCTTGCTGTGGAGTTCTTAGCACCTTGAGTGAGAATCTCAAACTTTGATCTATGTAGGTGCTCAACCTGCTTGACTCCATCACCCTGGGCTCAATGGGCAGTGGACAGGAAGTGACCAAACAGGGTTTCAGAAGATCTGCTTGCAAATGTGATGGTATCTGAAGTTAATGAGCCAGATGGAGTTGCTTCGGCACTGGAAGACCTGTGCTACTGCTTCGAGCAGTTGCCCTTCAGCAAAACACTGAGTTCCCTAGGTGTCACATCCACTTTCAGACATATATGCTGCCAGAGCAGTTTGTTTCCATGGTAGCTGGAAATGGCGTGGGCACTGAACTTGTCTCATGCTGTGCAGTTCTTAGCGCCTTGAGTGAGGATCTCCATCTTGTTTTGTGTAGGTGCTGAACCTGCTTGATTCCATCACCCTGGGCTTAATGGGCATTGGACAGGAAGTGACCAAAAAGGGTTTCAGGAAATCTGATTTGGAAAGGTGATGGTATGTGAAATTAATGAGCCAGGTGGAGTTGTTTTGGCACTGGAACACCTGTGCTGATGCTTTGGGCAATTGCCATTCACCAACACACTGATTTCCCTTAATGTCACGTCCACTTTCATACGTCTGTGCTACCAGAGCAGTTGCTTTACATGGTACTGGAAATGTCTTGGGCGCTTAACTTTGCTGTGGCTGTGTAGTTCTTCATGCCTTGAGTGAGGATCTCCGCCTTTGTTTTGTATAGGTGTACAACCTGCTTGATTCCATCAAACTGGACTCACATTCTTTGGACATGAAGTGAAAAAATCAGGGATTCCAGGTACTCAGCTTTGAAATATGATGGTATGTGAAATTAATGAGCCAGGAGGAGTTGGTTTGACACTGGAAGACCTGTGCTGCTGCTTTGGGCAGTTGCCATTCACCAACACACTAGTTCCCTAGGTGTCACATCCACTTTCAGAAATATGTGCTGCCAGAGCAGTTGGTTTCAATGATAGGTGGAAATGACATGGGCACTGAACTTGTCTCTTGCTGTGCAGTTCTTCATGCCTTGAGTGTGGATCTCCATCTTTGTTTTGTGTAGGTGTTCAACTTGCTTGCTTCCATCACCCTGGGCTAAATGGGCAGTGGACAGGAAGTGACCAAACAGGGTTTCAGGAGATCTGATTTGGAAAGGTGATGGTATGTGAAATTAATGAGCCAGGTTGAGTTGTTTTGGCCCTGGACGACCTGATCTGCTGCTTCGGGAAGTTGCCATTCTCCAACACACTGAGTTCCCCATGTGTCACATCCAATTTCAGACATGTGTGCTGCCAGAGCAGTTGGTTTCCATGGTAGTTGAAAATGGCTTGGGGGCTGATCTTGTCTCTGGCTGTGGAGTTCTTCGTGCTTTTAGTGTGGATCTCCGTCTTTGTTTTGTGTAGGTGCTCAACCTGCTTAATTATATCACCCTGGTCTCACATTCTTTGGATATGAAGTGAAAAAAGCAGGCATCCCAGGTGCTCTGCTTTGAAATGTGATGGTTTGTGAAATTAATGAGCCAGGTGGAGTTGTTTTGGCACTGGAAGACCTGTGCTGCTTCTTCAGGCAGTTGCTATTCACCAACACACTGAGTTCCCTAGGTGTCACATTCACTTTAGACATATAAGCTGCAAGAGCAGTTGACTTACATGGTCGGTGGAAATGGCACGGGCACTGAACTTTTCTCTGGCTATGGAGTTCTTCGTGCATTTAGTGAATATCTCCGTCTTTGTTTTGTGTAGGTACTCAACATGCTTACTTCCATCAAATTGGACTCACAATCGTTGGACATGAAGTGAAAAAAAGCAGGCATTCCAGGTGATCCGCTTGGAAATGTGATGGTATGTGAAATTAATGGGCCAGATGGAGTTGCTTCGGCACTGGAAGACCTGTGCTGCTGCTTCGGGCAGTTGCCCTTCACCAACACACTGAGTTCCCTAGGTGTCACATCCACTTTCAGACTTATATGCTGCCAGAGCAGTTGGTTTCCATGGTAGGTGGAAATGACTTGGGCACTGAACTTGTCTCTTGCTGAGCAGTTCTTCATGCCTTGAGTGAGGATCTCCTTTTGTGTTTTTTGTAGGTGCTAAGCCTACTTGATTCCATCGAACTGGTCTCATTTGGCATTGGGCAGGAAATGACCAAATAGTATGTTAGGGGATCTGCTTGGAATGCTGATGGCATTGGAAGCTGATGAGCCAGGTGGAGTTGTTGTGGCACTGGAGAACCTGTGCTGCTGCTTCGGGCAGTTGCCTTTCACCCACACTGAGTTCCCTAGGTGTCACTTCCACTTTCAGACATCTGTGCAGCCACAGAAGTAGCTTTCTCTAGTACTGAGAATGGCTTGGGCACTGAACTTGCCTCTTGCTGTGCAGTTCTTCATGCCTTGAGTGAGGATCTCCATCTCGGTTTGTTTAGGAGCTCAACCTGCTTGTTTCCATCAAACTCGACTCATATTCGTTGGCTTTGAAGTGAAAAAATTAGGGATGGTTGATGATGCGTTTTGAAATGTGACGGTACGTGAAATTAATGGGCCAGATGGAGTTTCTTCGGCACTGGAAGAACTATGCTGGTGCTTCGGGCATATGTGTAGGTGCTCAACAGGCTTTATTCCATCAAACTCAGCTCAATGGGCATTGAACAGGAAGTAACCAAATAGTGTTTCAGGAGATCTGATTTGGAAAGGTGATGGTATGTGAAATAAATGAGCCAGGTGTTTTTTTTTTCGCACTGGAAGACCTGTGATGCTGCTTTGGGAAGTTGCCATTCACCAACACACTGACTTCCCTAGGTGTCACATCCCTTTCAGACCTATGTACTCCCAGAGCAGTTGCTTTCCATTGTAGTGGAAATGGCTTGGGCGCTGAACTTGTCTCTGGCTGTGAAGTTCTTTGTGCCTTGACTGAGGATCTCCGTCTTTGTTTTGTGTATGTGCTCAACCTGCTTAATTCCATCTTCCTGGGCTCACATTCTTTAGACGTGAAGTGAAAAAAGCAGGAATTCCAGGTACTCCGCATTAAAATGTGATGGTATGTAAAATTAATGAGCTAGGTGGAGTTGTTTTGGCACTGGAAGGCCTGTGCTGCAGCTTCGGGCAGTTACCCTTCAGCAACTCACTGAGTTCCCTAGGGTTCACTTCCACTTTCAGACATCTGTGCTGCCAGAGTAGTTGCTTTCCATGGTAGGTGGAAATGACTTCCACGCTGAACTTGTCTCTGGATGTGCAGTTCTTAGCACCTTGAGTGAGCATCTCCATCTTTGCTTTCTGTAGGTGTTTAACCTGCATGATTCCATCACCCTGGGCTTAATGGGCATTGGACAGGAAATGACCAAACAGGATTTCAGTAGTTATGCTTGGAAATGTGATGGTGTGTGAATTTAATGAGCCAGGTGGAATTGTTTTGGCCCTGAAAGTGCTGTGCTGTTCTTTCCAACATTTGCCATACACCAACACACTGAGTTCCCTAGGTGTCACTTCCACTTTCAAACATCTGTGCGGCCAGAGCAGTTGCTTTCCATGGTACTGGAAACGGCTTGGATGCTGAATCATTCTTTGGCTGTGGATTTTATTAGCACATTGAGTGAGGATCTCCATCTTTGCTTTGTGTGGGTGCTCAACCTGATTGATTCCATCACCTTGGGCTCAGATTCTTTGGACATGAAGCGAAAAAAGCAGGGATTTCAAGTGGTCCCCCTTAAAATATGATGTTATGTGAAATTAACGATCCTGGTGGAATTGTTTTGGCAATGGAAAAGCTAAGTGCTGCTTTGGACAGTTGCCGTTCACCAACACACTGAGTTCCCTAGGTATCACTTTCACTTTTAAACATATGTGCTGCCAGAGCATTTGCTTTCCATGGTAGTGGAAATGGCTTGGACGCTGAACTTGTCTCTGGCTTTGAAGTTCTTCATGCTTTGAGTGAGGATTTCTGTGTTTGTTTTGTAGGGGTTCTCAATCTTCTTGATTCCATCACACTGGGCTCACATTCTTTAGTCGTGAAGTGAAAAAAGCAGGAATTCCAGGTGATCCGCATTAAAATGTGATGGTATGTAAAATTAATGAGCTAGGTGGAGTTGTTTTGGCACTGGAAGAGCTGTGCTGCAGCTTCGGGCAGTTGCTATTCAAAACACACTGAGTTCCCTAGGTGTCACTTTCACTTTCAGACATCTGTGCTGCCAGAACTGTTGCCTTCCATGGTAGGTGGAAATGCCTTGGCACTGAACTTGTCTCTTGCTGTCAGTTCTTAGCCCCTTATGTGAGGATCTCCATCTTTGTTTTGTGTAGGTCCTGAACCTGCTTGATTCCATTAAACTGGGCTCAATAGACTTTGGACATGAAGTGAACAAACAGGGTTTCAGGAGATCTGCTTGGAAATGTGATGGTATGTGAAGTTAATGAGCCAAGTGGAGTTGGTTTGGCACTGGAAGAGCTGTGCTGCTGCTTCGGGCAGTGGACATTCACGAACACACTGTGCTCCCTAGGTGTCACAACCACTTTCAGACATATGTGCTGGCATAGCAGTTGCTTTCCATTGAAGCTGCAAATGTCTTCAGTGCTGAACTTCTCTGTGGCTGTGGAATTTTTAGCGCCTTAGTGAGGATCTCCATGTTAGCTTTGTGTAGGTGCTCAACCTGCTTGTTTGCATCACACTGTGCTCACATTTTTTGTACAGGAACTGAACAAACAGGGATTCCAGTTTATCCGCTTTGAATAGTAAAGCTATGTGAAGTTAATGAGTCAGGTGGAGTTGTTTTGGCACTGGAAGACCTGTGCTGTTGTTTCGGGCAGTTGCCCTTCACCAACACACTGAGTTCCCTAGGTGTCACTTTCACTTTCAGACATATGTGCTGCCAGAGCAGTTGGTTTACATGGTAGGTGGAAAAGGATTGGGGGCTGAGCTTCTTTCTGCCTATGGAGTTTTTAGTGCCTTGAGTGAGGATCTCCATCTTTGTTTTGTGGAGGTGCTCAACCTGCTTTATTCCATCAACTATGGCGCAATTGGCATTGGACAGGAAGTGACCCAAAATTGTTTGCAGGAGATCCACTTCGAAAGCTGATGGTGTGTGAAGTTAATGAGCCAGGTGGAGTTGTTTTGGCACTGGAAGACCTGTGCTGTTGCTTCTTTGGGCTGTTGCCATTCACCATCACACTGAGTTCCCTAGGTGTCACATCCACTCTCAGATATCTGTGCTGCCAGAGCAGTTGCTTTCCATGGTAGCTGGAAAGGGTTTGGGTGCTGATCTTTCCCTGCCTGGGGAGCTTTGAGTGCCTTGAAAGAGAATGTTTCCTTGTTTTGTGTAGGTGCTAACCTGCTTAATTCCATCAAAATCAGCTCAACATTCTTTGGACAGCTGGTGACCAAACAGGGTTTGCTGGAGATATTTTTAAAATTGTGATGTCTTGTGAAGTAAATGAGCCAGGTGGAGATCTTTTTGCACTGGAAGACCTGTGCTGCTGTTTCGGGCTGTTGCAATTCACCAACGCACTGAATTCCCTAGGTGTCACATCCACTTTAGACATTTGTGCTGCCAGAGCAGCTGGTTTCCATGGTAGGTTGAAATTAAATGGCTTGGGCGCAGAACTTGTCTCTGGCTGGTGAGCTGTTAGGGCCTTTACTGTGAGTGGATCTACATCTTTCATTTCTGTGAGTGCTGAACCTGCATGATTCCATCACCCTGGGCTCAATGGGCCGTGGACAGGGTGTCCAAACCGGCTTTTAGGTGATCTGCATTGGTTAGTTGATGCAATGTGAAAGTAATGTTCCAGGTGGAGTTGTTTTGGCACAGGAAGACCTGTGCTGCTGCTTTGGGCAGTTGCCCTTCACCAACACACTGAGTTCCCTAGGTGTCACATCCACTTTCAGTCATATGTGCTCCCAGAGCAGTTGCTTTCCATGGTAGGTGGAAATGACTTGGGCGCTGAACTTGTCTCTGGCTGTGAAGTTTTTAGCGCCTTGAATGAAGATCTCCATCTTTGTTTTGTGTAGGTGCTCAACTTGTTGATCCCATCAAAATGTGCTCACATTCTTGGGACATGAAGTGAAAAAAGCATGGTTTCCAGGTGATCCACCTTAAAATGTGATTGTATGTGAAGTAAATGAGCCAGCTGGTGTTGTTTTGGCCCTGGAAGACCTGTGCTGCTGCTACGGGAGGTTGCCATTCAAAACCACATTGAGTTCGCTAGGTGTCACATTCACTTGCAGACATCTGTGCTGCCAGAGCAGTTGCTTTCCATGGCAAGTGGTAATGACTTGGGCGCTGAACATGTCTCTTGCTGTGCAGTTCTTCATGCCTTGAATGAGGATCTACATCTTTGTTTTGTGTGGGTGCTCAACCTGCTTGATTCCATCAACCTGGGCTCAAGGAGGAGTGGACAGGAAGTGAGCAAACAGGGTTTCAGAAGATCTGCTTGGAAATGTGATGGTAGGTGAAGTTAATGAGCCAGGTGGAGTTGTTTTGGTCCAGGAAGGCCTGTGCTGCTGCTTCGTGCAGTTGCCCTTCAAAAGCACACTGAGTTCTCTGGGTGTCACATCCACTTTCAGACATCTGTGCTGCCAGAGCTGTTGCTTCCCATAAGTGGAAATGGCTTGGGAGCTGAACTTCTCTCTGGCTGTGGAGTTTTTAGTGCCCTGAGTGCGGATCTGCATCTTTGTTTTTTGTAGGTTCTCAACCTGCTTGATTCCAGCAAACTGTGCTCAACTTTCTTTGGAGCTGAAGTGAAAAATCACGGATCCAGGAGATCTGTTGGAAAGGTGATGGTATGTAAAAATCATGAGCCAGGTGATGTTGTTTTATCACTGGAAGGCCTGTGCTGCTGCTAAGGGCAGTTGACGTTCAAAAACATACTGAGGTCCTTGGAGTCACATCCACTTTCCGATATATGTGCAGCCAGAACAGTTGCTTTCCATGGTAGGTGGAAATGCTTGGGTGTTGAACTTCTCCCTGGCTGTGGAGTGTTATTGCCTTGAATGAGGATCTCCGTCTTTGTTTTGTGTGGATGCTCAACCTGCTTCATTCCCTCAAACTGGGCTTAATGTGCATTGGAAAGTAAGTGACGAAACAGGTTTTCTAAAAGATCTGCTTTGAAAAATGATGTATGTGAAGTTATGAGCAAGCTGGAGTTGTTTTGGCACTGGAAGAGCTGTGCTGCTGCTTCGGGCACTTGTCATTCACCAACACACTGAGTTCCCTAGGTGTCACATCCACTTTCAGACTTCTGTCCTTGTCAGATCAGTTGCTTTCCATGGTAGGTGGAAATGACTTGGGCGCTTAACTTGTCTCTGACTTTGGATTTTTTCATGCCTTGAGTGTGGATCTCCATCGTTGTTTTTTGTGGGCGCTCAACCTGCTTGGTTCCATCAAACTGGATTCAATGGGCATTTGACAGGAAGGGTAAAATCTTGGTTTAAGGAGATCTGCTTTGAAAGGTGATGGTATGTGAAGTTAATGAGCCAGGTGGAGTTGTTTTGGCACTGGAAGACCTGTGCTCCTGCTTTGGGCAGTTGCCATTCACCAACACACTGAGTTCCCTACGTGTCACATCCACTTTCAGACATCTGAGCTGTCAGAGCAGTGGCTTTCCATGGTAGGTGGAAATGGCTAGCGCACTGAACTTGTTTGTATCAGTGGAGTTCTTCGTGCCTTGAGTGACTTCTCCATCTTTGTTTTGTGTGGGTGCTGGACCTGCTTGATTTCATCACCCTGGGCTAAATGGGCAGTTGACCGGAAGTGAACAAACAGGGTTTCCAGAAGTTCTGGAAGCTAATGAGCCAGGTGGAGTTATTTTGGCACTGGAAGACCTGTGCTGCTTCTTCTGGCAGTTGCCATCTACCAACTCACTGAGTTTGCTAGGTGTCACTTCCACATTAGACATATGTGCTGCCAGAGCAGTTGCTTTCCAGGGTAGGTGGAAATGGCTTGGGCGCTGAACTTGTGTCTGGCTGTGGCGTTTTAAGCACTCTGAGTGAGTATCTTCATCGTTTTTTCGTGTGGGTACTAAACTTGCTTGATTCCATCAAACTTGTCTCAACATTCTTTGTACATGAAGTAAAAAAAGCACTGTTTCTAAGAGAACTGCATCAAAAGCTGATAGTGCATGAAGCTAATGAGCCCAGTTGACTTGTTTTGGCACTGGAAGACCTGTGCTGCTGCGTTGGCCAGTTGCCATTCACCAACACACTACCTTCCCTAGGTGTCATATGCATTTTCAGACATATGTGCTGCCAGAGCAGTTGCTTTCCATGGTAGGTGGAAATGGCTTGGGCACTGAACTTATCTCTGGCTCTGGAGCTTTGAGCGCCTTGAGTGAGGATCTCCATCTTTGTTTTGTGTGTGTGCTGTATCTGCTTGGTTCCATCAAACTGGGCTCACTTGTACATTGGACAGGAAGTGACCAAACAGGGTTTGCAGGAGATGCGTGTCAAAAGGTGATGGTATGTGAAGTTAATGAGCCAGGTAGAGTTATTTTGTCACTGAAAGATCTGTTCTGCTGCTTCGGGCAGTTGCCATTCACCAACACACTGAATTCCCTAGGTGTCACATCCACTTTCAGACTTATGTGCCTCAGGAGTCGTTGCCATCCATGGTTGCTGGAAATAGCTTGGGCACTGAACATCTCTTTGATTCTGGAGTTTTGAGCACCTTGAGTGAGAAGCTCCATTGTTGATTTGTGTGGGTGCTCAACCTGCTTGTTTCCATCAAACTCGGCTCAACTTTCTTTGCACATGAAGTAAAAAGCAGGGTTTCTGAGATATCCGCGTTGAGAATGTGATGGTATGTGAGGTTAATGAGCCAGGTGGAGCTGTTTTGTCACACGAAGACCTTTGCTGATGCTTAGGAAAATTTGCCATTCACCAACACACTGAGTTCCCTAGGTGTCACATCCACTTTCACAGATATGTACTGCCAGAGCCTTTGCTTTCCATGGTAGCTGGAAACAGCATGGGCGCTGAACATGTCTCTGGTTGAGGAGTTGTTAGTATCTTGAGTGAGGATCTTCATCTTTGCATTTGTTGGTGCTCAACCTGCTTGATTCCATGAAACTGAACTCACATTCTTTGTACAAGAAGTGAAAAAATCAGGGATTCCAGGAGATCTGCTTGGCAAGGTGATGGTATTTGAAGTTAATGAGACAGGTGGTGTTCCTTTGAAACTCGATTCAACATTCTTTGCACTGTTTCTGTGAGATTCGCATTGAAAGCTGAAGGTGTGTGAAGTTAATGAGTTGGGGGTGTTGTTTTACAATTGAAAGAAGTGTGCTGCTGATTTGGGTAGTTGTCATTTACTAACACACTAAGTTCCATAGGTGTCATATCCACTTTCAGCCATCTGTGCTGCCAGAGCCTTTGATTTCCATTGTAGCTGGAAATAGCATGGACGCTGATCTTGTCTCTGACTCTGGAGTTGTTAGCACATGAAGTGAGGGTCTCCATCTTTTCATTGTGTAGGTGCTTAAGCTGCTTGATTCCATCAAGCTGGGCTCAATTAGCATTGGACATGAAGTTACTTGAGTTGCTGGTTATTCCGGTTGGAAATGTGATGGTATGTAAATTTAATGAGCCAGGCGGAGTTGCTTTGGCACTGGAAGACCTGTGCTGCTGCGTTGGGCACTTGCCATTCACCAACACACTGAGTTCCCTAGGTGTCACATTCAATTTCAGACATATATGCTGCTAGAGGTCTTGCTTTCCATGCTACATGAAAAGGGCTTGTGCACTGAACTTCTCTCTGGCTGAGTGAGGATCTCCATCTTTGTTTTTTGTGGGTGTTCAACGTGCTTGGTTCCATCAACCTCGGCTCAATATTCCTTGCACATGAAGTATAAAGCAGGGTTTCTGAGAGATGCGCGTCGAAAGATGATGGTGTGTGAAATTAATGAACCAGGTGGAGTTGTTTTGGCACTGGAAGACCTATGCTGCTGCTTCGGGCAATTTCCATTCACCAACACACTGAGTTCCCTAGGTGTCACATCCACTTTCAGACATCTGTTCTGCCAAGGTAGTTGGTTTCTATTGTAGCTGGAAAAGACTTGGGAATTGAATTTGTCTCTGGCTATGGGGTTTTTAGCGCCTTGATTTCGAATCTCCATCTTTTTTTTTTGTGTGTGGGTGCTCAACCTGCTTGATTCCATCAACATGATCTCACATTCTTTTGACATGAAGTGAAAAAAGTAGGGTTTCTGGGAGATCCGCGTCAAAAGCTGATGGTATGTGAAGTTAATGAGAACAGTGGAGTTGTTTTGGTACTGGAAAACCTGTGCTGCTACTTCAGGCAGTTGCCATTCACCAACATACTGAGTTATCTAGGTGTCACTTCCACTTTCAAACAAATGTGCTGCCAGAGCAGATGCTTTCAATGGTAAGTGGAAATGCTTGGGCGCTAAACTTGTCTCTGGCTCTCGACACACACAAATCAAAGGTATACATCCTCACTCAAGATGCTAACCAATCCATACACAGAGAGATATTTAGTGTTAGGGCCATTTTCAACTGCCATGGAAAGCAACTGCTCTGGCAGAACAGATGTCTGAAAGTGGATGTGACACCTACGGAACTCAGTGTGTTTGTGTGGCAACTGCCCGAAGCAACTGCAAATGTCTTCCAGTGCCAAAACAACTCCACCTGACTCATTAATTTCACATACCATTACCATTACTAGCAGATCTTCTGAAACCCTACTTTTTTCACTTCATGTCCAAAGAATGTGAGAACAGGTAATGAAATGAAGCAGGTTGAGCTCATACACAAAACAAAGATGGAGATCCTCACTCAAGGAATGAAGAACTCCACAGCCAGAGACAAGTTCAGTGCCCATGCCATTTCCAGCTACCATGGACAGCAATTGCTCTAGCAGCACAGATGCCTGAAATTGGATGTGACACCTAGGGAACTCAGTGTGTTAGTGAATGGCAACTGGATGAACCAGCAGCACAGATCTTACAGTGCAGAAACAACTGCACCTGTTTCATTAATTTCACATACCGTCACATTTCCAAATGGATCAGCCTGAATCCATACTTTTCTCGCTTCATGTCCAAAGAATGTGAGCCCAGGTTGATGGAATCAAGCAGGATGTGCACCTACAAAAAACAAAGATAGATCTTCACTCAAGGCATGAAGAACCCCAGAGCCAGAGACAAGTTCAGCGCCCAAGCCATTTCCACCTACCATTGAAAGCAACTGCTCTGGCAGCACAGATGTTTGAAAGTGGATGTGACACCTAGGGAAGGTAGTGTGGTGGTGAAAGGCAACTGCCCAAAGCAGCAGCACAGGTTTTCCAGTGCAAATCAACTCCACTTGGCTCTTTCAGTTCACATACCATCACTTTTCAAAGTGGATCACCTGGAATCCCTGCTTTTTCACTTCATGTCCAAAGAATTTGAGCCCAGGTTGATGGAATTAAGCAGGTTGAGCACCCACACAAAACAAAGATGGAGATGATCACTGAAGGCATGAAGAATTCTTGAGCCAGAGAGAAGTTCAACGCCCAAGCAATTCCAGTACCATGGAAAGCAACTGCTCTGGCTGCACAGATGTCTGAAAGTAGATGTGACACCTAGGGAAATCAGTGTGTGGGTGAATGGCACTGCCAGAAGGAGCAGCACAGGTTTTTCCAGTGCCAAAACAACTCCACCTGGATCTTGAACTTCACATACCATTACATTTCGAAGCTGATCTTCTGGAAACCCTCATTGGTCGCTTCCTGTCCAGTGCCCATTGAGCCCAGTTTGATGGAATCAATCAGGTTGAACACCCAAACAAAGCAACTACGGAAATCCTCACTCAAGTCGCTAAAACCTCCACAGTCAGAGAGAAGTTCAGAGCCCAAGTCATTTCCAGTACCATGGAAAGCAATTGCTCTGGCAGCACAGATGTCTGAAAGTGGATATGCCAGTTAGGGAACTCAGGGTGTTGGTGAATGGCAACTGCCCTAAGTAGCAGCAACATAGGTTTCCAGTGCCAAACCGACTCCACCTGGTTCATTAACTTCACATACCATCACGTTTCCAAGCAGATCTTCTGGAAACTCTCTTTCGTCACTTCCTGTCCACTGCCCATTGAGTCCAGTTTGATAGATTCAAGCAGGTTGAGCAGCTACACAAAACAAAGATGGAGATCCTCACTCAAGGCATGAAGAACTGCACAGCCACAGCGAAGTTCAGTTTCCAGTACCATGTAAAGCAACTGCTCTGGCAGCACAGATGTATGAAAGTGGATGTGACACTAAGGGAAATCAGTGTGTTGGTGAATGGCAACTGCCCAAAACAGCAGCACAGGATTTCCAGTGCCAAACCGACTCCACCTGTCTCATTGACTTCATATACCATCACATTTGGAAGCAGATCTTCTGGAAACCCTCTTTTGTTACTTCCTGTCCACTGCTCATTGAGCCCGGTTTGATGGTTCAGCAGGCTGTGCATCCACACAAAACAAAGATGGAGATCCTCACTCAAGTCGCTAAAACTCTACAGCCAGAGGGAAGTTCAGTGCCCAAGTCATTTCCACCTTCCATGGTATGCAACTGCTCTGGAAGTACAGATGTCTGAAAGTGGATGTGACACCTAGGCACCTCAGGGTGTGGGTGAAAGGCAACTGCCCGATGCAGCAGCACTGGTCATCTTGTGCCGAAGCAACTCTACCTGTTTAACTGATTTCACATGCCATCACATTTTACTGCAGATCACCGAGAAACCCTGTTTTTTCACTTCTTTTTCAAAGAATGTGAGATCAGTTTGATGGAATTCAGCAGGTTGAGCACCTACACAAAACAAAGATGGAGATCCTAACGCAAAGCACGAAAAACTCCAAAGCCAGAGACAAGTTCAGTGCCCATGCCATTTCCAGCTATCATTGAAGCAATAGCTCTGACAACACATATGTCTGAAAGTGGATGTGACACTTAGGGAAATCAGTTGTTGGTGAATGGCAACTGCCCAAAGCAGCAGCACAGGTCTTCCGGTGCCCAAACAACTCCACCTGGCTCATTAATTTCACATACCATCACCTTCCAAGTGGATCACCTGTAATACGTGCTTTTTTCGCTTCATGTCCAAAGAATGTGAGCCCAGGTTGGTGGAATCAAGCAGGTTGTGCACCTAGAAAATACACAGATGGAGATCCTCACTCAAGGCACGCAGAACCCCAGAGCCAGAGAGTAGTTCAGCACCCAAGCATTTTCCACCTATCATGGAAAGAGACTGCTCTGGCAGCACATATGTCTGAAACTGGAAGTTTCACCTAGGGAACTCAGTGTGTTGGTGAATGGCAACTGCCCGAAGCAGCAGCAGCACAGGTTTTCCAGTGCAAATCAACTACACCTGGCTCTTTCACTTCACATATCATCTCGTTTTGAAAGTGGAGCAACTGGAATCCCTGCTTTTTCACTTCATGTCCAAAGAATATGTGTCCAGTGTGATGGAATTAAGAAGGTTGAGCACCTACAAAATACAAAGATGGAGATCCTCACTCAAGGCATGAAGAATTCCAGAGCCATTTCCAGTACCATGCCAAGCAACTGCTCTGGCAGCACATATGTCTGAAAGTGGATGTGACAACTAGAAAACTCAGTGTATGGGTGAATGGCAACTGCCTGAAGCAGCAGCACAGGTTGTCCAATGCCAAACAACTCCACCTGGTTCATTAATTTCACACGCCATCATATTTTAAGGCGGATGTCCCAGAACCCTGCTCTTCTCACTTCATGATGGAATCAAGCAGGTTCAGCACCCACACAATCAAACGATGGAGATCTTCACTCAAGGTTGAAGAACTCCACAGCCAGAGACAAGTTCAGTGCCCATGCCATTTTCAGCTATCATTGAAAGCAATTGCTCTGGCAGCACAGATGTCTGAAAGTGGATGTGACACCCAGGGAACTCAGTGTGTTGGTGAATGGCCCTGCCCGAAGTAGCCGCACAGGTTTTTCCACTGTGAAACCGACTCCACCTGTCTCATTAACTTAACATACCATCACCTTTCCAAGCAGATCTTCTGGAAACCATCTTTGGTCACTACCTGTCCACTACCCATTGAGCCCAGTTTGATGGAATCAAGCAGGTTGAGCACCTACAAAAAACAGCTTTTGATATCCTCACTCATGGCACGAAGAACTCCACAGCCAGAGACAAGTTTAGTGCTGTAGCCATTTCCAGCTACCATGGAAAGCAACTGCTCTGGCACAGATGTCTGAAAGTGAATGAGACACCTAGGGCACTCAGTGTGTTGGTGAATGGCAACTTCCCGATGCAGCAGCACAGGTCTTGCAGTGCAAAAACAATTACACCTGGCCTATTCACTTCACATACCATCACCTTTTCAATGCAGATCACCTGGAATCCCTGCTGTTACCACTTCAATTCCAAAGAATATGAGCCTAGGTTGATGGAATGAAGCAGGTTGTGCACCTACAAAAAATAAAGATGGAGATCCTCACTCATGGCGCTAAGAACTGCACAGCAAAAGACAGGTTCAGTGCCAAAGCCATTTCCACTACCACGGAAAGCAATTGCTCTGGCAGCACACATGTCTGAAAGTGGATGTGACACCTACGGAACTCAGTCTGTTGGCGAAATTCAACTGCCCGAAGCAGCAGCACAGATTTTCCAGCGCCAAACCAACTCCACCTGGCTCATTAATTTCACATACTATAACCTTTCGAAGCAGGTCTTCTGGAAATCCTCTTTGGTCACTTCCTGTCCATTGCCCATTGAGCCCAGGGTGATGGAATCAAGCAGGTTGAACGCATGCACAAAATAAGGATGGGGATCCACACTCATGTCGCTAAAAACTCAACAGCAAGAGACAAGTTTGGTGCCCGTGCCATTTCCAGCTACCATGGAAAGCAACTGCTCTGGCAGCACATATGTCTGAAAGTGAATGTGACACCTAGGGAACTCAGTGTTTTGGTGAATTGCAACTGCCCTAAGTAATAGCACAGGTTTTCCAGTGCCAAAACAACTCCACCTGGCTCATTAATTTCACATACTATCTATCACATTTCCCAGTGGATCACCTGGAATCCGTGCTTTTTTCGCGTCATGTCCAAAGAATGTGAGCCCAGGTTGGTGGAATCAAGCAGGTTGTGCACCTACAAAAAACAAAGATGGAGATCCTCACACATATCTCTAAAAACTCCACAACCAGAGGGAAGTTCACCGCCCAAGAAATTTCCACTACCATGGAAAGCAACTGCTCTGGTAGCACAGATGTCTGAAAGTGGAAGTGACACCTAGGAAGTCAGTGTGTTGGTGAATGGCAATTGCCCGAAGCAGCAGCACAGATCTTCCAGTGCCAAAACAACTCCACCTGGTTCATTAACTGCAGTCCCCAGTCTCCCATGGGTTAACTCCAATGCTTAGCTTCTTTCTCAGAGGGTAACAGGATGGCAATTTTGGCCTGATACATGTAGCCACTGGCTTAACCGCAAGTTCCTGCTTCGTATTTGTCAAGTTATCTGCCAAGGGATTGGATAAACACTGGGAGGAGCTCGAGAAATTTAGGGTGGCCACTTGAGGATTGGATAGACACTGGGATGAAACTTGAGGGATTTAGGGTGGCCACTTGAGGATTGGATAAACACTGGGAGGAACTCGAGGGATTTAGGGTGGCCACTTGAGGACTGGATAAACACTGGGAGGAGCAAGCAGAGTATAAAAGAAAGCCTGGAGTTTCAATAAAGATCATTTTTGCATTCAGCATTCTGTGTACAAGAGTGACCCACTGCGTGTTGTCTTGTGTTGTCTCACTGTGTTGTCTTTTTGTAAACCTAGTACCTCCGCTTGGCTCTGGGTACGTGGCGACGCGGGTGCTGCCAACATCTGGAGGTCCCACCGAGAATGAGAAAGAGAGGATACAAGGAAGGGTCGTCCTGGGAGGCTGGCCAGCTGATTCAGGTAAGTGGGACGTATTGTAAGTCTCTCCTAAACTGGTAGGAGAGGGAGTTTCATTTTGAAATATAGTCAGGTTTTAGTTTTATTTTGAAATACAGTTAGGTTTTAGACTTATTTTGAAATATAACTAGGTTTTAGATCTATTTTGAAAGTTTTTGATTTATTTAGAAGTATAGTCAGGTTTTAGATTTATTTATTTTGAATTATAGTTAGGTCTTTTGTTTAATTTATCCAGTGAAAAGGACAATAAAATGGGTTCTGCCTTCTCCCAGAATAAATTGACCCCCGAGCTTGAAGAACTTCTACATCAACTGGGGATGCCAGTTAAAATTAAGATGATTAGAAATTTTGTTAAAGCCATTCAGTCTAGTAGTCCTTGGTTTATTGTTTCAGGCAACTTGAGTATTCCCAATTGGGAACAGGTTAAGGCCAATTTACAATCTTGTTTACAAAAAGACCCAGATAATTTCCCCATTGTTAACTTTTCTTTGTGGTGCTTAGTCCGTGATTCATTATTTACTGATAAAGTTAAAGTTGAGAAACAGTTAAGAGAAGTGCAGACTACTTTTGAAGAAATCCAGGGGAGGGAAGTTCTATGGTCCTTGGAAGCCTGGAATGAGGCGGCCTCGAGTGAGACCACCCTGAGTGAGACCTCTTCTTTAGAGGAGAGTGAGGTCTCTTCTTTAGAGGAGAACGAAGCCTCTTTTTCAGATGAGAACGAGGCCTCTTCCTCAGAAGAGAGTGAGGACAAACGAGATGAGGAGGTTTTCTTAAAGTGGGAAATTAAGGATAAGGAGAAGATTTTCTTAAAGCGGGAAATTAGGGACATTAAAAGAAAGTTAAAGAAGGCAGGAATAGGTGAATGTTCCTCTGGCAAATTGTCCAGTTCAAGACCACCACCATATGCTCCTCATTTTATGACCCCTACCACTCCTGAGGAGGAAGCCATGGGCCATTCACCCAATAATTACCCCACGCGGCCATGGTGTGTAGGCCTCACTGATCAGCCGGTGGGTGGGGTTTGATGCTTCCCTGTAATAGAGGTCCCAGTTCGAGGAGGTCCCCCTTTCTGGGAGCATCAGCCCCTTCAATTTAAAGACCTCAAAAATGTAAATCAGGCTGTTAAAGATTATGGTGCCCAGGCACCCTTTACTCTTGCACTCATAGAATCTTTTTCGAGTTTGAATCTTACTCCTGCTCTCGATGGTGGCGACTTTCTCCTATGGAGAGGGGGCTTTCAAGATAGGTGCAGATTTTTTGCTGAGCAGAACGCGGCTGGGGGTCATGGGGATCGAAGCCTTGAAATGCTTACTGGCACTGGACCTTTTGAGGGCATCCAAGAACAAGTTAATTATGACCTAGGAGTTTATGCACAGATAGCAAATGCAGCCCTTGGAGCCTGGAAGGTCTTGCCTAATGCTAATACAAGAGACCAGCTTTCCAAGGTCTTGCAAGGCCCTACAGAACCTTTTCAAGAATTTGTGGACCGTATTACGCAGGTTGCTACTAAGATCTTTTGTAAAGTGGAACCAGCAATGCCAGTAATTAAGCATATAACCTTTGAGAATGCTAATAAATATTGCCAGGATACTCTCATGTCCCACAGAGATAAGTCCCTGCATGATTATCTTAAAATTTGCAGACGTATTGACTCCACCCATGCCCTTGTGCAAGTGATAGTAGCAGCTGTTCAACACCCTCAGCCCCGCCCTAGGGCACCTCCCAAAGCCTGTTTCATATGTGGACAGCCTGGGCGTTTTAAAAACAGTGCCCCAAAATTCTGTGACAAGGAAGATCACCCCCACAATCCTTGCAGGCCCCAGATCTTTGTCCAAGGTGCCATAAAGGCTATTATTGGAGCAGTGATTGTAGGTCCAGATATGATGCCCAAGGCAATCCCCTATTGGGAAACGGGGTCAGGGGCCCGCTCCGGGCCCCCCAACCTCAGGTGTACGGAGCCCAGCAGACACCTGTAACTTTTGGAACAGCGCAGACTCCTTTCAGAGTCCCTCTCCCACAGCAAGGAACACCGACATTTTAACCCTCCTCAGAGCAACACCAGGTAGTGCAGGACTGGACCTCTGTGCCACCTCCGGAGAGGTATTGACCCCGCTTCTGGCGCCCCAACGGATAAAAACAGGAGTCAGGGGCCCCTTGCCTAAGAATAACTTGGGCCTGATCCTAGGAAGAAGTAGTGTTACTATGCATGGAATCAGAGTACTCCCAGGAATGATAGATGAGGATATCCCCGCAGAAATAGAAGTCATGGCAGAATCAGCCAAAGGCACTATAATCATTCCACCAGGAGCTAGATTTGCCCAGCTGATCTTGATCCCCAAGGTTCCAACTGACAACCCCATTCTTAAGAGAGATAGACAAGGAGGGTTTAGAGATTCTGGCCCCTTGGCATGTTGGGTCTCCGACATGCAAACGCGACCCACCTTACAGTTAGAGATAGAAGGGAGAAAATTCACAGGTTTACTTGATACCGGGGTTGACAGTACAGTTATATCCCAGACACAGTGGCCAAGTTCCTGGCCATTAGAGGCCACCCCAACCGTTCTCCAAGGGATAGGAACTTCTCAGCCACAGAAAAGCGCCAGGTTGTTAAGGTGGAAGGATCAAGAGGGGCATTCAGGAGTTTTCCAGCCGTATGTCTTACCACATATTCCTATCAATCTGTGGGGACGAGATTTGTTGAGTGCCATGAATGTTGTATTGACCTCTCAGCCTGTGCCAAATATGCTTAATAGACAGGGATACTTTCCTGGAAAAGGTTTGGGCAGACATCTTCAAGGTGACCCCCAGTCAGTCTGTGACAGGGGTCCTCAGTTAGTGGAACCCATTAAATTAACATGGAAAACAGATGAACCAGTTTGGGTTGAACAATGGCCCCTTTCAAGCAAAAAATTAGAGGCTGCCATTGAATTGGTAAAGGAACAGCTTGAGGCTGGGCATATTGTTCCATCCACCTCTCCTTGGAACACCCCAATTTTTGTTATTAAAAAGAAAAATAATAAATGGAGGCTTTTACAAGATTTACATGCAGTAAATGCCGTCATGGCCCCTATAGGGGCCACACAACCTGGTTTGCCATCTCCTGTGGGAATACCAAAAGATTGGCATATGCTTGTGTTAGATTTAAAAGACTGCTTTTTCTCCATTCCCTTGCACCTGGAAGATGCTCCACGTTTTGCCTTTACCTTACCGTCCATCAATTTAAAGGCCCCTTCCCAATGTTTCTATTGGGTCGTGATCCCACAAGGGATGATGAACAGCCCTACCATTTGTCAGATATATGTGGATAAGGCCTTAAAAGGAATTAGATCACAATTTCCAAATATTTATTTAATCCATTATATGGATGATCTTTTGATCGTGGCTGAAACCTTTTCCATTCTGTCCTCAGCAGCACAATGTATTTATCAGGCTTTAGCCACAGCCAGGTTGATTGTTGCCCCAAATAAAATTCAGACAGATTTTCCTTATCGGTATTTAGGTTATCAGCTTTAACCAACTGGTGTCACCCCTCAGAATTTGACCATCAGATTAAGTGATGTGAAGACTTTGAATGATCTGCAGAGTTTTTTGGGTGATATTAATTGGATCCGACCAATTTTGCATATTTCCACTGGGCAACTCAAGCCCCTTTTTGATATATATATATTTTTAAAGATTTTATTGTTATTGGAAAGCCGGATATACAAAGAGGAGGAGAGGCAGAGAGGAAGATCTTCCATCCGATGTTTCATTCCCCAAGTGAGCCGCAACGGGACGGTACGCGCCAATCCGATGCCGGGACCAGGAAGCTCTTCCGGATCTCCCACGCGGGTGCAGGGTCCCAAAGCTTTGGGCCATCCTTGACTGCTTTCCCAGGCCACAAGCAGGGAGCTGGATGGGAAGTGGAGCTGCCGGGATTAGAACCGGCGATCATATGGGATCCCGGGGCTTTCAAGGCAAGGACTTTAGCTGCTCGGCCACGCCGCCAGGCCCCTTTTTTGATATTCTTAAAGGTGATCCAGATCCTTCTTCACCCAGACAATTGTCCAAAAAAGGCAGGGAATGTATGCAGTTAGTTCAGCATGCCATTCATAACGCTCATGTTAGTTATGTGGATTATAAGGCACCAATGCGGTTGTTGGTCTTTCCCTCCAATCACGTGCCTACAGTAGTGTTTTGGCAGACTGGACCTATATATTGGGTCCACTCCCCAGCATCCACTGGACAAATCGTGCAATCCTATCCCACTGCTGTTGTATCTCTGTTGTATAAGGCATGTAAGATCAGCCTGCAAATTTTTGGAAAATATCCTGATTTCATCTCCATCCCCTATGATTCCCAACAGGTGGTATGGCTGCAGAATAATATTGATGATTCGTCTGTCTTTTGTGCCACGTTTTCTTCTCAATTAATCATTATCCTTCCCATTCCTTAGTACAGTTTTTTAAAAGACATCCAGTTGTTTTTCCAAAAATAATTAGACAACAACCCATATTAGGAGCCCGTGTGGTTTTTACTGATGGGTCAGCTAAAGGCAAGGCTGCTATAGTTTCTGGACATGAAGAACAGGCTGTTTCCATCGCTCACAAATCAGCTCAAGCTGCCGAAATAGCCGCTGTTCTTTTTGCCCTTCAAATTTATCATGATGAGCCCCTGAATTTATACACAGATAGCTGCTTTGTGGCTCATGTTATTTTACCTTTAGAAACCGCAGCCTATATAGCCCCGACCTCCTCAGTTTATTTGCTTCTTTTACAATTACAGCAGCAGATTTGGCAGCGCACTTGTCCCTTATTTGTTGGGCATATAAGAGCGCATACCTCCTTGCCTGGCTCCCTAAGCGAGGGTAATGCGCGGGCAGATTCGTTGACTCAGGTGTTGCACATATCCCTGACCATGGACCCTTATGAACAGGCAGTGTGCCTTCATAAAAGCTTCCATCTCAATGCAGCTTCCCTGAGATTACATGCTAAGGTGACTAGAAAACAAGCCACCCAGATTGTCACCAATTGTGAAGTCTGTGCTCAGTATTGTTCTGTCCCATCCCTAGGGGTTAATCCCGGGGGTTATGGCCCAATCATGTGTGGCAAATGGATGTTACCCACGTCCCTTCTTTGGAAAACTTCAATATGTGCATGTTTCAGTTGATACCTATTCCCATGTAATATATGCCTCCGCTCATTCAGGAGAGAAATTAAAAGATGTTAAAGCCCATGTTTACAGGCCTTTGCCTATATGGAGGTCCCCAAACAAATTAAGACCGATAACGGACCGGCCTATGTTAGCCAAGGTTTTGAGAAATTCTGCCAAGATTTTAATATAACTCACAAAACAGGCATCCCTTATAATCCTCAGGGTCAAGCCATTGTTGAACGTGCCAACCACACCCTTAAAGTTTATCTAGAAAAAATAAAGAAGGGGGATGTGGCCGAGCATTTCAGCTCACCCCATTCCTTACTGGCATTTGCCATCTATGTGTTAACTTTTTAAACTGTCACTAATGATGTAGCTTCTGCAGAGCGTCATTGGCTTCGCCCTGCTAATGAGAATAAAGGCCAAGTAAAATGGAAATATCTGGCCACAAATAAATGGCGGGGACCAGATCCAGTACTAACATGGGGGCGAGGCTCCATTTGTGTTTTTCCCCAGGATGAAGAAACACCTAGATGGGTTCCCGAGAGACTTACACGGCAAATCTCCTTGGCTCCAACTCAGCATGATCCCACTCCTAATGATGTTCTTGCAGGATAGGAGACCCTGACAGCAGTGGTGCAACTTCCTGGTATCCTGCCCTTGGGAAACACAGATCTCCAGCTGCTCCCCGATTTACCATCATATATGTTACCCCTGTGAAATGGCATTTACCTGGCAGCATGGATGTTTGAGGAACAAAGGGGAATCTTGGCCATGGGGCTGATGGTCGTAGCCATGATTGCAGTACTGTTTACTCTTCTTTGCCGCCTATGCAGGCAACAAGCCCGGGAGCAAGTCATTATTTGACAAACCATGATGACTTTAGCTGTGGAAAACCGTAGCGCTCAAGTTTGGTTAAACATGGTGTGATGGGCAGCCAGAGATGGGTAAGATCTGGCAGAGCTGATGACCAACCTAAGATAGGGATCCCACGTGCTTAGGGTGGGGCTCCCCATGACGGGTAAGGCGTCAACTGACTGCTGGACAACCTAAGACAGGCGTCCATTATAAAACAAAAAAGGGGGACATGCAGGCCCCTGTCTCTCAAGGATTAACTCCACAGCTTAACTTGGTTCTCAGAGGGTAACAGGATGGCAATTTTGGCCTGATACATGTAGCCACTGGCTTAACCGCAAGTTCCTGCTTCGTATTTGTCAAGTTATCTGCCAAGGGATTGGATAAACACTGGGAGGAGCTCGAGGGATTTAGGGAGGCCACTTGAGGATTGGATAGACACTGGGAGGAAACTCGAGGGGTTTAGGGTGGCCACTTGAGGACTGGATAAACACTGGGAGGAACGCGAGGGATTTAGGGTGGCCACTTGAGGACTGGATAAACACTGGGAGGAGCAAGCAGAGTATAAAAGAAAGCCTGGAGTTTCAATAAAGATCATTTTTGCATTCAGCATTCTGTGTACAAGAGTGACCCACTGCGTGTTGTCTTGTGTTGTCTTGGGTGTTGTCTATTTTGCAACCCTAGTACCATCGCTCAGCTCTGGGCACTTGGCCACGTGGGCTTTGCCAATAATTAACTTCACATACCATCACCTTTCCAAGCAGATCTCCTAAAACCCTGATTGGTCAAATCCTGTCCACTGCCCATTGAGCCCAGGGTGATGGAATTAAGCAGCTTGAGCACCCACACAAAATAACGATAGAGACCCTCACTCAAGGCAAGAAGAACTCCAGACAGAGACAAGTTCAGTGATCAAGCCATTTCCAGGTACCGTGGAAAGCAATTGCTCTGGCAGCACATATGTCTGAAAGTGGATGTGACACATAGGGAACACAGTGTGTTGGTGAATGGCAACTGCCCGAAGTAGCAGCACAGGTTTTCCAGTGCCAAACCGACTCCACTTGGCTCATCAACTTCACATACCCTCACCTTACGAAAAAGATCTTCTGGAAACCGTCTTGCTCACTTCCTGTCTACTGCCCATTGAGCCCAGGTTAATGGAATCAAGCAGGTTGAGCACCCACATAAAACAACGATGAAGATTCACACTCATGAGGCTAAAAACTCAACAGCCAGAGACAAGTTCAGCGTCCAAGTCATTGCCACCTACCATGGAAAGCAACTGCTCTGGCAGCACATATGCCTGAAAGTGGATGTGACACCTAGGGAACTCAGTGTGTTGGTGAATAGCAACTGCCCGAAGCAGCCGCATAGGACTTCCAGTGTCAAACCAACTACACCTGGGTCATTATTTTCTCAAACCTTCACATTTCAAAGTGGAGCACCTGGAACCTATGCTTTTTTCACTTCATGTCCAAAGAATGTGAGTCCAGGGTGATGGAATTAAGCAGGTTGAGCACCTACAAAAGACACAGATGGAGATCCTCACTCAAGGCATAAAGAATTCCAGAGCCAGAGACAAGTTCAGTGCCCAAGACATTTCCAGCTACCATGCAAAGCAACTGCTCTGGCAGCACATATGTCTGAAAGTGGATGTGACACCTAGGGAACTCAGTGTGGTGGTGAATGGCAGCTGCCCAAAGCAGCAGCACAGGTTTTCCAGTGCCAAAACAACTCCACCTGGTTCATTAGTTCACATGCCATCACATTTTTGGTGGATTACCCAGAAACCCTGCTTTGTTCACTTTCAGTCCAAAGAACGTGAGCCCAGGATGATGGAATCAAGCAGGTTCAGCACCCACATAAACCAAGGATAGAGATCATCACTAGAGGTAGGAAGAACTCCCCAGCCAGAGACAAGTTCAGTGCCCAAGCCATTTCCAGCTGCCGTGGAAACCAAGTGCTCTGGTAGCACATATGTCTGAAAGTGGATGTGACACCTAGGGAACTCAGTGTGTTGGTGAATGGCAACTGCCTGAAGCAGCACACATCTTCCAGTGCCACAACAACTTCAGCTGGCTCATTAAAATCACACACCATCAGCTTTCGACGCAGATCTCCCAGAAACCCTGCTTTTCCATTTCATGTGTAAAGAATGTTGAGCTGAGTTTGATGGAATCAAGCAGGTTGAGCACAAAACAATGATGCAGATCCTCTCTCAGGCGCAAAAAATTCCACAGCCAGAGACAAGTTCAGCGCCCAAGTCTTTTCCAGCTACCATGGAAACCAACTGCTCTGGGAGCACAGATATCTGAAAGTGGATGTGACACCTAGGGATCTCAATGTGTTGGTGAATGTCAACTGCCTAAAGCAGCCGCATAGGTCATCCAATGTCAAAACTACTCCACCTGGTTAATTAACTTCACACACCATCACCTTTCAAAGTGGATCTCACAGAAACCCTGCTTTTTTCGGTTCATGTCCAATGAAGGTGAGCCCAGGTTGATGGAATCAAGCAGGTTGAACATGCACACAAAGCAAATATGAACATCCTCACTGCGGTGCTAAAAACTTCGCAGCCTGAGACCTGTTCAGAGCCCATTCCATTTCCAGCTACCATGGAAAGCAATTGCTCTGAAAGCACAGATGTCTGAAAGTAGATGTGACGCTAGGGAACTCAGTGTGCTGGAGAATGGCAACTGCCCGAGGAAGCAGTACAGGTCTTCTAATGCCAAAACAACCCCAACTGGCTCATGAACTTCACACACCATCAGCCTTCGACACGGATCTCTCAGAAACCCAGCTTTTTACTTTATATGAGAAGAATGTTGTTCCCAGTGTGATGGAATCAAGCAGGTTGAGCACCTACACAAAACAACTATGGAGATCCTCACTCAAGCTGGTAAAAACCCCAAAGCCAGACACAAGTTCAGTGCCCAAGCAATTTCCCGCTGCCATGGAAAGCAACTGCTCTGCCAGCACAGATGTCTGAAAGTGTATGTGATGCCTAGGGAACTCAGTGTATTGGTGAATGGCAACTGCCCGAAGCAGCAGCACATGTTTTCCAGCGCCAAAACAACTCCACATGGCTCATTAACTTCACATGCCATCACATTTCCTGCGGATAACCTGGAATCCCTCTTTTCTTCACATCTTGTCCAAAGAATGTGAGCCCAGTTTGATGGAATCAAGCAGGTTGTGCACCCACAGAAAACAAATGTTGAGATCCTTACTCAAGGCGCTAACAACTCCATAGCCAGAGACAAGATCATTGCCCCAGTCTTTTGCAGCTACCATGGAAAGCAATTGCTCTGACAGCACGTATGTTTAAAAGTGGATGTGTCACCTAGGGAACTCAATGTGTTGGTGAATGGCAACTGTCCGAAGCAGCAGCACCACAGGTCTCCTAGTGCCAAACAACTTCAACTGACTTATTTACTACACTTACCTTTAGCTTTCAATGTGGATCTCCTACAATCCCTGTTTGGTGAATTCCTATCAAATGCCTGTTGAGCCCATCTTCATGGAATCAGCCGGTTCAGCACCTACACAAAACAAAGAGGGAGATCCTCACTCAAGGCGATAAAAACTCCACAGCCAGAGAGAAGTTCAGCGCTGAAGCCATTTCTAGGTACCATGGAACGCAGCTGCTCTGGCAGCACATATGTCTGAAAGTGGATGTGACACCTAGTGAACTCTGTGTGTTGGTGAATGGCAACTGCCCAAAACAGCAGCACAGGTTTTCCAGTGCCAAAGCAATTACAACTTGCTCATTAACTTCCCAGATGATCACCTTTCATGAAGATCACCTGCAAAGCCAGTATGGTCACTTTGTGTCCAATGCCCATTGAGCCCAGTTTGATGGAGTGATGCAGGTTTAAAACTCACACAAAACAAACATGGAGATCCTCACTCAAAGCGCTAACAACTCCACAGCCAGAGACAAGTTCCGCGCCCAAGCCATTTCCAGTTAGCATGGAAAACATCTGTCAGCACAGATGTCTGAAAGTGTAAGTGACACCTCGGGAACTCAGTGTGTTGGAGACTGGCAACTGCCTGAAGCAGCAGCACAGGACTTCCACTGCCAAAACAACTCCACCAGGCTCGTTAACTTCACATACCATTAATCTCCAAAGTAAATTTCCTAGAAACGGTGCTTTTCTCATTTATTGTCCAAACAATGTGAGCCCAGTTTCATGGAATGAAGAAGGTTGAGCACCCACACAAAATAAAGGTTGAGAACCTAAATCAAGGCGCTCAAAAGTCCAGAGCCAGACAACCTAATCGCTCAAACTATTTCCAGCTACCATGGAAAGCCAGTTCTCTGGCCGCACAGATGTCTGAAGGTGGATGTGATACTTATTGATGTCAGTTTGTTGGTGAATGGAAACAGCCCGAAGCAGCAGCAAAACACTTGCAGCTTCAAAACAACTCCACGAGGCATACTAAAGTCACATAGCATCAATCTCTGAAGTAGATTTCCTAGAAACCCTGCTTTTTCACTTCCTGTCCAAAGAATGTGAGCCCAGGATGATGGAATGAAGCAGGTTGAGCACAAACACAAAATAAAGGTGGAGATCCTAACTAAAGGCACTAACCACTCTACAGCCAAGACAGCTTCAGCGCCCAATCCATTTTCACCTGCCATGGAAAGCAACTTCTCTGGCAGCACATATGTCTGAAAGTGGATGTGACACCTAGGGAAACCAGTGTGTTGGTGAATGGCAGCTGCCCAAAGCAGCAGCACAGGTTTTCCAGTGCCAAAACAACTCCACCTGGCTCATTATCATCCTATATTATCACCTTTTTAAGAGGATGTCCTGCAAACCCTGATTGATCACATGTTCTCCAATGCACATTGAGCTCAGTTTGATGGAATCTAGCAGGTTGGGCAATGACACAATGCAAAGATGGAGATCCTAACTCAAAGGTGCTCAAAACTCCACAGCCAGAGACAAGTTCATTACCCAAACATTTGCACCTGCCATGGAAACCAAGTGCTCTCGCAGCACATATGTCTGAAAGTGGATGTGACACCTAGGGAAGGTAGTGTGGTGGTGAATGGAAACTGCCCGAAGCAGCAGCACAGGTTTTCCAGTGCCAAAACAACTCCACCTGGCTCATGAACTTCACATACCATCAGCTGTCCTGGCACCCATCTAGGAAACCCTATTTGGTCACTTGAGGTCCAATGCCCATTGAGCCCAGGGTGATGGAATCAAGCAGCTTGAGCACCCACACAAAACTAACATGGAGCTCCTTACTCAAGGCGCTCAAACCTCTACAGCCAGAGACAAGTTCAGTGCCAAGCCGTTTGCTCCTGCCATGGAACCAAGTGCTCTGGCAGCACATATGTCTGAAAGTGGATGTGACACCTAGGGAAGGTAGTATGGTTGTGAATGGCAACTGCCCGAAGCAGCAGCACAGCACTTAAGGTGCCAAAACAACTCCACCTGGCTCATAAACTTCACATACCATACACTGTCCTGGCAGCTATTTAGAAAACCCTGTTTGGTCACTTGCGGTTCAATGCCCATTGCGCCCAGTGTGATGGAATCAAGCAGCTTGAGAACCCACACAAAACAACATGGAGCTCCTCACTCAAGGCGCTCAAAACTCCACAGCGAAAGACAAGTTCAGTTCCATGCCATTTCCCGCTGCCATGGAAACCAAGTGCTCTCGCAGCACATAAGTCTGAAAGTGGATATGACACCTAGGGCAGGTAGTGTGGTGGTGAATGGCAACCACATAAAGCAGTAGCACAGCTCTTCCAGCGCCAAAACAACTCCACCTGGCTCATGAACTTCACATACCATCAGCTGTCCTGGCGGCTGTTTCAGGGAACTCTGTTTGGTTACATGCGGTCCAATGCCCATTGAGCCCAGGGTGATGGAATCAAGCAGCTTGAGCACCCACACAAAACTAACGTGGAGCTCCTCACTCAAGGCGCTCAAAAATCCACAGCCAAACACAGGTTCAGTGCCCAAGCAATTTCCCGCTGCCATGAAACCAAGTGCTCTGGCAGCACATATGTGTGAAAGTGGAAATGACACCAAGAAAAGGTAGTGTGGTGGTGAATGGCAAATGCCTGAAGCAGCAGCACAGCTTTTCCAGAGCCAAAACAACTCCACCTGGCTCATGAACTTCACATACCATCAGCTGTCCTGGCAGCTATTTAAGGGAAGTCTGTTTGGTCACTTGCCGTCCAATGCATATTGAGCCCAGAGTGATGGAATCAAGCAGCTTGAGCACCCACACAAAACTATCATGGAGCTCCTCACTCAAGACGATCAAAACTCCACAGCGAAACACATGTTCAGCACCATGCCATTTCCCGCTGCCATGGAAACCAAGTGCTCTGGCAGCACATAAGTCTGAAAGTGGATATGACACCTAGGGTAGGTAGTGTGGTGGTGAATGGCAACTGCCTGAAGCAGCAGCACAGCTCTCACGCAAACTACGTGTTCACATACTATGCTTAATGTCATTTGAGTGCATTGTCCTGAAATGCAGCTTGGTGAGCATCCCACACAAATGAAGGCTCCACAGGCAGGTTTCACATGACACCAACTCCACATTCAGAAAACACTTCAGCGCCAAAGCCGTTTTCAGCTAGCCCTAAATACAAAGGCTCTAGACGCAAATGATGCTGTAAGAGCTAATTCCATCAAGCAACAGTGCATGTTGCTGAATTGCATATTGAAGAAGAATCAGCTGAGTGGTTCTTGTGCAAGAACAACTCCATTTGGCTCACGGACTTCACAAATCATCAAGCTTACAGGCAGCTCTCAAGCAAACTCAGATTTCTCAAAGTATGCTTAATGCCGTTTAAGTGCATTGTCCTGAAATGCAGCTTGGTGAGCATCCCACACAAACGAAGGCTCCACAGGCGGGTTTCACATGCCACCAACTTCACATTCAGAAACCACTTCAGCGCCAAAGCCGTTTTCAGCTAGCCCTAAATACAAAGGCTCTGGACGCAAATGTTGCTGTAAGAGCTAATTCCATCAAGCAACACTGCATGTTGCTGAATTGCATATTGAAGAAGAATCAGCCGAGTGGTTCTTGTGGGAGAACAACTCCATTTGGCTCACGGATTTCACACACCATCAGGCTGACAGGCAGCTCTCAAGCAAACTACATGTTTACAGACTAGGCTTACTGCCGTTTGAGTGCATTGTCCTGAAATGCAGCTTGGTGAGCATCCCACACAAACGAAGGCTCCACAGGCGGGTTTCACATGCCACCAACTCCACATTCAGAAACCACTTCAGCGCCAAAGCCGTTTCCAGCTAGCCCTAAATACAAAGGCTCTGGACGCAAATGTTGCTGTAAGAGCTAATTCCATCAAGCAACACTGCATGTTGCTGAATTGCATATTGAAGAAGAATCAGCCGAGTGGTTCTTGTGAGAGAACAACTCCATTTGGCTCACTGACTTCACACACCATCAGGCTTACAAGCAGCTCTCAAGCAAACTACGTGTTTACAGACTAGGCTTAATGTCGTTTGAGTGCATTGTCCTGAAATTCAGCTTGGTGAGCATCCCACACAAACGAAGGCTCCACAGGCGGGTTTCACATGCCACCAACTCCACATTCAGAAACCACTTCAGCGCCAAAGCCGTTTTCAGCTAGCCATAAATACAAAGGCTCTGGCTACAAATGTTGCTGTAAGAGCTAATTCCATCAAGCAACACTGCATGTTGCTGAATTGCATATTGAAGAAGATTCAGCCGAGTGATTTTTTGGGCTAGAAGAACTCCATTTGGCTCACTGATTTCACACCATCAGGCTGACAGGGAGCTCTCAAGCAAACTGAGATTTCTCGAAGCACGGTTAATGCCGTTTGAGTGCATTGTCCTGAAATGCAGCTTGGTGAGCATCCCACACAAACAAAGTCTCCACAGGCGGGTTTCACATGCCACCAAATCCACATTCAGTAACCACTTCAGCGCCAAAGCCGTTTTCAGCTAGCCCTAAATACAAAGGCTCTAGACGCAAATGTTGCTGTAAGAGCTAATTCCATCAAGCAACAGTGCATGTTGCTGAATTGCACATTGAAGAAAAATCAGCCGAGTGGTTCTTGTGGGAGAACAACTCCATTTGGCTCACGGATTTCACGCACCATCAGGCTGACAGGCAGCTCTCAAGCAAACTACGTGTTCACACACTATGCTTAATGCCGTTTGAGTGCATTGTCCTGAAATGCAGCTTGGTGAGCATCCCACACAAACAAAGACTCCACAGGCGGGTTTCACATGCCACCAACTCCACATTCAGGAACCACTTCAGCGCCAAAGCCGTTTTCAGCTAGCCCTAAATACAAAGGCTCTGGACGCAAATGTTGCTGTAAGAGCTAATTCCATCAAGCAACACTGCATGTTGCTGAATTGCATATTGAAGAGGAATCAGCTGAGTGATTTTTTGGGCTAGAAGAACTCCATTTGGCTCACTGATTTCAACACCATCAGGCTGACAGGCAGCTCTCAAGCAATTTATGTGTTTACGCACTAGGCTTAATGCCGTTTGAGTGCATTGTCCTGAAATGCAGCTTGGTGAGCAGCCCGAACAAATGAAGGCTCCACAGGCGGGTTTCACATGCCACCAACTCCACATTCAGAAACCACTTCAGCGCCAAAGCCGTTTTCAGCTAGCCCTAAATACAAAGGCTCTGGACGCAAATGTTGCTGTAAGACCTAATTACATCATGCAACACTGCATGTTGCTGAATTGCATATTGAAGAAGAATCAGCAGAGTGGTTTTTGTGTCATCACTGCTTCATTTGCCTCACTGACTTCACACAGCATCAGGCTGACAGCAGCTCTCAAGCAAACTCAGATTTCTCAAAATATGCTTAATGCCGTTTGAGTGCATTGTCCTGAAATGCAGCTTGGTGAGCATCCCACACAAACGAAGGCTCCACAGGCGGGTTTCACATGCCACAAACTTCACATTCAGAAACCACTTCAGCGCTAAAGCCGTTTCCAGCTAGCCCTAAATACAAAGGCTCTGGACGGAAATGTTACTGTAAGAGCTAATTCCATCAAGCAACACTGCATGTTGCTGAATTGCATATTGAAGAAGAATCAGCTGAGTGGTTCTTGTTGCAGCACAACTCCATTTGGCTCACTGACTTCACACACCATCAGGCTGACAGGCAGCGCTCAAGCAAACTACGCCTTCACACACTATGCTTAATGTCGTTTCAGTGCATTGTCCTGAAATGCAGCTTGGTGAGCATCCCACACAAATGAAGGCTCCACAGGCGGGTTTCACATGCCACCAATCCACATTCACAGACAACTTCAGCGCCAAAGCCGTTTCAGCTAGCCCTAAATACAAAGGCTCTAGACGCAAATGTTGCTGTAAGAGCTAATTCCATCAAGCAACACTGCATGTTGCTGAATTGCATATTGAACAAGAATCAGCCGAGTGGTTCTTGTGAGAGGACAACTCCATTTGGCTCACTGACTTCACACACCATTAGGCTGACAGGCAACTCTCAAGCAAACTACGTCTTCATACACTATGCTTAATGCCGTTTGAGTGCATTGTCCTGAAATGCAGCTTGGTGAGCATCCCACACAAACGAAGGCTCCACAGGCGAGTTTCAGATGCCACCAACTCCACATTCAGAAACCACTTCAGCACCACAGCCGCATTCAGCTAGCCCTAAATACAAAGGCTCTAGACGCAAATGTTGCTGTAAGAGCTAACTCCATCAAGCAACACTGCATGTTGCTGAATTGCATATTGAAGAAGAATCAGCCGAGTGATTTTTTGCGCTAGAAGAACTCCATTTGGCTCACTGACTTCACACACCTTCAGGCTGACAGACACCTCTCAAGCAAACTACGTCTTCATACACTATGCTTAATGCCGTTTGAGTGCATTGTCCTGAAATGCAGCTTGGTGAGCATCCCACACAACTGAACTCCACAGGCGGGTTTCACATGCCACCAACTCCACAAACAGGAACCACTTCAGCGCCAAAGCCGTTTTCAGCTAACCCTAAATACAAAGGCTCTAGACGCAAATGTTGCTGTAAGAGCTAATTTAATTAAGCAGCACTGCATGTTGCTGAATTGCATATTGAAGAAGAATCAGCCGAGTGATTTTTTGCGCTAGAAGAACTCCATTTGGCTCACTGACTTCACACACCATCAGGCTGACAGGCAGCTCTCAAGCAAACTACATCTTTACACACTATGCTTAATGCCGTTTGAGTGCATTGTCCTGAAATGCAGCTTGGTGAGCATCCCACACAAACGAAGTCTCCACAGGCGGGTTTCACATGACACCAACTCCACATCAGAAACCACTTCAGCGCCAAAGCCGTTTCCAGCTAGCCTTAAATACAAAGGCTCTAGACGCAAATGTTGCTGTAAGAGCTAATTCCATTAAGCAACACTGCATGTTGCTGAATTGCATATTGAAGAAGAATCAGCCGAGTGGTTCTTGTGAGAGAACAACTCCATTTGGCTCACTGACTTCACACACCATCAGCCTGACAGCAGCTCTCAAGGAAGCTACGTCTTCACACGCTATGCTTAATGCGGTTTAAATGCATTGTCCTGAAATGCAGCTTGGTGAGCATCCCACACAAACGAAGACGCCACAGTCGGGTTTCAGATGACACCAACTCCACATTCAGAAACCACTTCAGCGCCAAAGCCGTTTCCAGCTAGCCCTAAATACAAAGGCTCTGGACGCAAATGTTGCTGTAAGAGCTAATTCCATTAAGCAACACTGCATGTTGCTGAATTGCATATTGAAGAAGAATCAGCCGAATGGTTCTTGTGGGAGAACAACTCCATTTGGCTCCCTGCCTTCACACACCATCAGGCTGACAGGCAGCTCTCAAGTAAAGTCAGAATTCTCAAAATATGCTTCATGCCGTTTGAGTGCATTGTCCTGAAATGCAGCTTGGTAAGCATCCCACACAAACGAAGGCTCCACAGGCGAGTTTCACATGCCACAAACGTCACATTCAGAAGCCACTTCAGCGCCAAAGCCATTTCCAGCTAGCCTTAAATACAAAGGCTCTGGACGCAAATGTTGTTGTAAGAGCTAATTCCATCAAGCAACACTGCATGTTGCTGAATTGCATATTGAAGAAGAATCAGCCGAGTGGTTCTTGTGAGAGAACAACTCCATTTGGCTCACTGACTTCACACACCATCAGGCTGACAGGCAGCTCTCAAGCAAACTACGTGTTCACAGACTAGGCTTAATGCCGTTTGAGTGCATTGTCCTGAAATGCAGCTTGCTGAGCATCCCACACAAATGAAGACTCCACAGGCGAGTTTCACATGACACCAACTCCACATTCAGAAACCACTTCAGCATCAAAGCCGTTTTCAGCTATCCCTAAATACAAAGGGTCTAGACGCAAATGTTGCTGTAAGAGCTAATTCCATTAAGAGCCCTGCATGTTGCTGAATTGCATATTGAAGGAGAATCACCCGAGTGGTTCTTGTGAGAGAACAACTCCATTTGGCTCACTGACTTCACACACCATCAGGCTGACAGCAGCTCTCCAGCAAACTACGTCTTCACACGCTATGCTTAATGCCGTTTAAATGCATTGTCCTGAAATGCAGCTTGGTGAGCATCCCACACAAACGAAGGCTCCACAGGCGGGTTTCACATGCCACCAACTCCACATTCAGAAACCACTTCAGCGCCAAAGCCATTTCCAGCTAGCCCTAAATACAAAGGCTCTAGACGCAAATGTTGCTGTAAGAGCTAATTCCATCAACCAACACTGCATGTTGCTGAATTGCATATTGAAGAAGAATCACCCGAGTGGTTCTTGTGAGAGAACAACTCCATTTGGCTCACTAACTTCCCACAACATCAGGCTGACAGCCAGATCTCAAGCAAACTACGTCTCAATACACTATGCTTAATGCCGTTTGAGTGCATTGTCCTGAAATGCAGCTTGGTGAGCATCCCACACAAACGAAGACGCCACAGGCGGGTTTCACATGCCACCAACTCCACATTCAGAAACCACTTCAGCGCCAAAGCCGTTTTCAGCCAGCCCTAAATACAAAGGCTCTGGATGCAAGTGTTGCTGTAAGAGCTAATTCCATCAAGCAACACTGCATGTTGCTGAATTGCATATTGAAGAAGAATCAGCGCAGTGGTTCTTGTGGGAGAACAACTCCATTTGGCTCACTGACTTCACACACCATCAGGCTGACAGGCAGCTCTGAAGCAAACTACATCTTTACTCGCTACGCTTAATGCAGTTTGAGTGCATTGTCCTGAAATGCAGCCTGGTGAGTATCCCACACAAACGAAGGCTCCACAGGCGGGTTTCACATGCCACCAACTCCACATTCAGAAACCACTTCAGTGCCAAAGCCGTTTCCATCTAGCCCTAAATACAAAGGCTCTAGACGCAAATGTTGCTGTAAGAGCTAATTCCATCAAGGAACACTGCATGATGCTGAATTGCATATTGAAAAAGAATCAGCCGAGTGATTTTATGAGCTAGAAGACGTGCATTTGGCTCACGGATTTCACACCATCAGGCTGAGAGGCAGCTCTCCAGCAAACTACGTGTTTACAGACTAGGCTTAATGCCGTTTGAGTGCATTGTCCTGAAATGCAGCTTGGTGAGCATACCACACAAACGAAGCCTCCACAGGCGGGTTTCACATGACACCAACTCCACATTCAGAAAACACTTCAGCGCCAAAGCTGTTTCCAGCTACCCTAAATACAAAGGCTCTGGACGCAAATGTTGCTGTAAGAGCTAATTCCATCAAGCAACACTGCATGTTGCTGAATTGCATATTGAAGAAGAATCAGCCGAGTGGTTCTTGTGGGAGAACAACTCCATTTGGCTCCCTGCCTTGACACACCATCAGGCTGACAGCCAGATCTCCAGCAAACTACGTGTTCACACACTAGGCTTAATGCCGTTTGAGTGCATTGTCCTGAAATGCAACTTGGTAAGCATCCCACACAAACGAAGGCTCCACAGGCGGGTTTCACATGCCACCAACTCCACATTCAGAAACCACTTCAGCGCCAAAGCCGTTTTCAGCTAGTCCTAAATACAAAGGCTCTAGACGCAAATGTTGCTGTAAGAGCTAATTCCATCAAGCAACACTGCATCTTGCTGAATTGCATATTGAAGAGGAATCAGCAGAGTGGTTCTTGTGGCAGCACAGCTTCATTTGGCTCACTGACTTCACACATCATCAGGCTGACTGCAGCTCTCAAGCAAACTACATCTTCACACGCTATGCTTAATGCCGTTTAAATGCATTGTCCTGAAACGCAGCTTGGTGAGCATCCCACACAAACGAAGGCTCCACAGGCGGGTTTCGCATGCCACCAACTCCACATTCAGAAAGCACTTCAGCGCCAAAGCCATTTTCAGCTAGCCCTAAATACAAAGGCTCTGGACGCAAATGTTGCTGTAAGAGCTAATTCCATCAAGCAACACTGCATGTTGCTGAATTGCATATTGAAGAAGAATCAGCCGAGTGGTTCTTGTGAGAGAAGAACTCCATTTGGCTCACTGACTTCACACACCATCAGGCTGACAGGCAGCTCTCAAGCAAACTATGTGTTTACCGACTAGGCTTAATGCTGTTTGAGTGCATTGGCCTGAAATGCAGCTTGGTGAGCATCCCACACAAACGAAGCCTCCACAGCCGGGTTTCACTTGCCACCAACTCCACATTCAGAAACCACTTCAGCGCCAAAGCCGTTTCCAGCTAGCCCTAAATACAAAGGCTCTGGATGCAAGTGTTGCTGTAAGAGCTAATTCCATCAAGCAACACTGCATGATGCTGAATTGCATATAGAAGAAGAATCAGCCGAGTGGTTCTACTGGGAGAACAACTCCATTTGGCTCACTGACTTCACACACCATCAGGCTGACAGGCAGCTCTCAAGCAAACTATGTGTTTAAAGACTAGGCTTAATGCCGTTTGAGTGCATTGTCCTGAAATGCAGCTTGGTGAGCATCCCACAGAAACGAAGATGTCACAGGCATGTTTCACATGACACCAACTCCACATTCAGAAACCACTTCAGCGCCAAAGTCATTTTCAGCTAGCCCTAAATACAGAGGCTATAAACGCAAATGTTGCTGTAAGAGCTAATTCCATCAAGCAACACTGCATGTTGCTGAATTGCATATTGAAGATGAATCAGCCGAGTGGTTCTTGTGGGAGAACAACTCCATTTGGCTCCCTGCCTTCATACACCATCAGGCTGACAGGCAATCTCAAGCAAACTACGTGTTCACACACTGGGCTTAATGTCGTTTGAGTGCATTGTCCTGAAATGCAGCTTGGTTAGCATACCACACAAACGAAGCCTCCACAGGCGGGTTTCACATGCCACGAACTCCACATCAGAAACCACTTCAGCGCCAAAGCCGTTTGCAGCTAGCCCTAAATAAAAATGCTCTAGACGCAAATGTTGCTGTAAGAGCTAATTCCATCAAGCAACACTGCATGTTGCTGAACTGCATATTGAAGAAGAATCAGCCGAGTGGTTCTTGTGGCAGCACAGCTTCATTTGGCTCACTGACTTCACACATCATCAGGCTGACAGGCAGCTCTCAAGCAAACTACGTCTTCACACGCTATGCTTAATGCCGTTTAAATGCATTGTCCTGAAATGCAGCTTGGTGAGCATCCCACACAAACGAAGGCTCCACAGGCGGGTTTCACATGCCACCAACTCCACATCAGAAACCACTTCAGCGCCAAAGCCGTTTCCAGCTAGCCCTAAATACAAAGACTCTGGATGCAAGTGTTGCTGTAAGAGCTAATTCCATCAAGCAACACTGCATGATGCTGAATTGCATATAGAAGAAGAATCAGCCGAGTGGTTCTTGTGGGAGAACAACTCCATTTGGCTCACTGACTTCACACACCTTCAGGATGACAGACACCTCTCAAGCAAATTACGTCTTCACACACTATGCTTAAAGCCATTTGAGTGCATTGTCCTGAAATGCAGCTTGGTGAGCATCCCACACAAACGAAGGCTCCACAGGCAGGTTTCCCATCCACCAATCGACATTCAAAGACAATTTCAGCGTCAAAGCCGTTTTCAGCTAGCGCTAAATATAAAGGCTCTAGACGCAAATGTTGCTGTAAGAGCTAATTCCATCAAGCAACACTGCATGTTGCTGAATTGCATATTGAACAAGAATCAGCCGAGTGGTTCTTGTGGGAGAACAACTCCATTTGGCTCACTGACTTCACACACCATCAGGCTTACAGGCAGATCTCCAGCAAACTTAGATTTCTCAAAGTATGGTTACTGCCGTTTGAGTGCATTGTCCTGAAATGCAGCTTGGTTAGCATCCCACACAAACGAAGGCTCCACAGGCGGGTTTCAGATGCCACCAACTCCACATTCAGAAACCACTTAGTACCAAAGCTGTTTTCAGCTAGCCCTAAATACTAAGGCTCTAGACGCAAATGTTGCTGTAAGAGCTAATTCCATCAAGCAACACTGCATGTTGCTGAATTGTATATTGAAGAAGAATCAGCCGAGTGGTTCTTGTGGCAGCTCAACTCCATTTGGCTCACTGACTTCACACACCATCAGGCTGACAGGCAGCTCTCAAGCAAACTTAGATTTCTCAAAGTATGCTTAATGCCCTTTGAGTTCATTGTCCTGAAATGCAGCTTGGTGAGCATCCCACACAAACGAAGGCTCCACAGGCGGGTTTCACATGCCACCAATCCACATTCACAGACAACTTCAGCGCCAAAGCCGCTTCCAGCTAGCCCTAAATACAAAGGCTCTAGACACAAATGTTGCTGTAAGAGCTAACTCCATCAAGCAACACTGCATGTTGCTGAATTGCATATAGAAGAAGAATCAACTGAGTGATTTTTTGAGCTACAAGAAGTGCATTTGGCTCACTGACTTCACACACCATCAGGCTGACAGCCAGATCTCCAGCAAACTACGTGTTTACAGACTAGGCTTAATGCCGTTTGAGTGCATTGTCCTGAAATGCAGCTTGGTGAGCATCCCACACAAACGAAGGCTCCACAGGCGGGTTTCACATGCCACCAACTCCACATTCAGAAACCACTTCAGCACCAAAGCCGTTTTCAGCTAGCCCTAAATAAAAAGGCTCTGGATGCAAATGTTGCTGTAAGAGCTAATTCCATCAAGCAACACTGCATGTTGCTGAATTGCATATTGAAGAAGAATCAGCCGAGTGGTTCTACTGGGAGAACAACTCCATTTGGCTCACTGACTTCACACACCATCAGGCTGACAGGCAGCACTCAAGCAAAGTATGTCTTCCCACACTAGGTTTAATGCTGTTTGAGTGCATTGTCCTGAAATGCAGCTAGGTGAGCATCCCACAGAAACGAAGGCTCGACAGGCGAGTTTCACATGGCACCAACTTCTCATTCAGAAACCACTTCAGCGCCAAAGCCATTTTCAGCTAGCCCTAAATACAAAGGCTCTAGATGCAAATGTTGCTGTAAGAGCTAATTCCATCAAGCAACACTGCATGTTGCTGAATTGCATATTGAAAAAGAATCAGACGAGTGGTTGTTGTGGCAGCTCAACTCCACTTGAATCACTGACTTCAAACATCATCAGGCTGACGGGCAACTCTCAAGCAAACTACGTGTTTACACACTAGGCATAAAGCCGTTTGAGTGCATTGTGCTGAAATGCAGCTTGGTGAGCATCCCACACAAACGAAGGTTCCACAGGCAGGTTTCACATGCCACCAATTCCACATTCAGAAACCATTTCAGCGCCAAAGCCGTTTCCAGCTAGCCCTAAATACAAAGGCTCTGGATGCAAATGTTGCTGTAAGAGCTAATTCCATCAAGCAACACTGCATGTTGCTGAATTGCATATTGAAGAAGAATCAGCCGAGTGATTCTTGTGGCAGCACAGGTTCATCTGGCTCACTGATTTCACAGCATCAGGCTAACAGCAGCTCTCAAGCAAACTACATCTTCTCACACTATGCTTAATGCCGTTTGAGTGCATTGTCCTGAAAAGCAGCTTGGTGAGCATCCCACACAAACGAAGGTTCCACAGGCAGGTTTCACATGCCACCAATTCCACATTCAGAAACCATTTCAGCACCAAAGCCGTTTCCAGCTAGCCCTAAATACAAAGGCTCTGGATGCAAATGTTGCTGTAAGAGCTAATTCCATCAAGCAACACTGCATGTTGCTGAATTGCATATTGAAGAAGAATCAGCCGAGTGGTTCTACTGGGAGAACAACTCCATTTGGCTCACTGACTTCACACACCATCAGGCTGACAGGCAGCTCTCAAGCAAACTTTGTCTTCACACATTTTGGTTAATGCGGTTTGAGTGCATTGTCCTGAAATGCAGCTTGGTGAGCATCCCACACAAACGAAGGCTCCACAGGCGGGTTTCACATGCCACCAATCCACATTCACAGACAACTTCATCGCCAAAGCCGTTTCAGCTAGCCCTAAATACAAAGGCTCTAGACACAAATGTTGCTGTAAGAGCTAACTCCATCAAGCAACACTGCATGTTGCTGAACTGCATATTGAAGAAGAATCAGCCGAGTGGTTCTTGTGGGAGAACAACTCCATTTGGCTCACTGACTTCACACACCTTCAGGCTGACAGACACCTCTCAAGCAAACTACGTCTTCATACACTATGCTTAATGCCGTTTGAGTGCATTGTCCTGAAATGCAGCTTGGTGAGCATCCCACACAACTGAACTCCACAGGCGGGTTTCACATGACACCAACTCCACATTCAGAAACCACTTCAACGCCAAAGCCGTTTCCAGCTAGCCCTAAATACAAAGGCGCTAGACGCAAATGTTGCTGTAAGAGCTAATTCCATCAAGCAACACTGCATGTTGCTGAATTGCATATAGAAGAAGAATCAACTGAGTGATTTTTTGAGCTAGAAGAAGTGCATTTGGCTCACTGACTTCACACACCATCAGGCTGACAGCCAGATCTCCAGCAAACTACGTGTTTACAGACTAGGCTTAATGCCGTTTGAGTGCATTGTCCTGAAATGCAGCTTGGTGAGCATCCCACACAAACGAAGCCTCCACAGGCGGGTTTCACATGCCACCAACTCCACATTCAGAAACCACTTCAGCGCCAAAGCCGTTTTCAGCTAGCCCTAAATACAAAGGCTCTAGACGCAAATGTTGCTGTAAGAGCTAATTCCATCAAGCAACACTGCATGTTGCTGAATTGCATATTGAAGAAGAATCAGCAGAGTGATTCTTGTGGGAGAACAACTCCATTTGGCTGCCTGCCTTCACACACCATCAGGCTGTCAGGCACCTCTCAAGCAAACTCAGATTTCTCAAAGTATGCTTAATGCCGTTTGAGTGCATTGTCCTGAAATGCAGCTTGGTGAGAATCCCACACAAACGAAGGCTCCACAGGCGGGTTTCAGATGACACCAACTCCACATTCAGAAACAACTTCTGCACCAAAGCCATTTTCAGGTAGCCGTAAATACAGAGGATCTGGACGCAAATGTTGCTGTAAGAGCTAATTCCATCAAGCAGCACTGCATGTTGCTGAATTGCATATTGAGGGAGAATCAGCCGAGTGGTTCTTGTGAGAGAACAACTGCATTTGGCTCACTGATTTCACACACCATCAGGCTGACAGGCAGCTCTCAAGCAATGTACGTCTTCACACACTAGGCTTAATGCCGTTTGAGGGCATTGTCCTGAAATGCAGCTTGGTGAGCATCCCACACAAACGAAGCATCCACAGGCGGGTTTCACATGCCACCATCTCCACATTCAGAAACCACTTCAGCGCCAAAGCCGTTTTCAGCTAGCCCTAAATACAGAGGATCTAGACACAAATGTTGCTGTAAGAGCTAATTCCATCAAGCAACACTGCATGTTGCTGAACTGCATATTGAAGAAGAATCAGCTGAGTGGTTCTTGTGGGAGAACAACTCCATTTGGCTCACTGACTTCACACACCTTCAGGCTGACAGACACCTCTCAAGCAAACTCAGATTTCTCAAAGTATGCTTAATGCCGTTTGAGTGCATTGTCCTGAAATGCAGCTTGGTGAGCATCCCACACAAACGAAGGCTCCACAGGCGGGTTTCACATGCCACCAACTCCACATTCAGAAACCACTTCAGCACCAAAGCCGTTTTCAGCTAGCCCTAAATACAAAGGCTCTGGATGCAAATGTTGCTGTAAGAGCTAATTCCATCAAGCAACACTGCATGTTGCTGAATTGCATATTGAAGAAGAATCAGCCGAGTGGTTCTACTGGGAGAACAACTCCATTTGGCTCACTGACTTCACACACCATCAGGCTGACAGGCAGCACTCAAGCAAAGTATGTCTTCACACACTAGGCTTAATGCCGTTTGAGTGCATTGTCCTGAAATGCAGCTAGGTGAGCATCCCACAGAAACGAAGGCTCCACAGGCAAGTTTCACATGGCACCAACTTCTCATTCAGAAACCACTTCAGCGCCAACGCCATTTTCAGCTAGCCCTAAATACAAAGGCTCTAGATGCAAATGTTGCTGTAAGAGCTAATTCCATCAAGCAACACTGGATGTTGCTGAATTGCATATAGAAAAAGAATGAGACGAGTGGTTGTTGTGGCAGCTCAACTCCACTTGAATCACTGACTTCACACACCATCAGGCTGACAGGCAGCTCTCAAGCAAACTGTGTCTTCACAAATTATGCTTAATGCTGTTTGAGTGCATTGTCCTGAAATGCAGCTTGGTGAGCATCCCACACATACGAAGGCTCCACAGGCGGGTTTCACATGACAGCAACTCCACATTCAGAAACCACTTCAGCACCAAAGCCGTTTTCAGCTAGCCCTAAATACAAAGGCTCTGGAATCAAATGTTGCTGTAAGAGCTAATTCCATCAAGCAACACTGCATGTTGCTGAATTGCATATTGAAGAAGAATCAGCCGAGTGATTTTTGGGCTAGAAGAACTCCATTTGGCTCACTGACTTCACACACATCATCAGGGTGACGGGCAACTCTCAAGCAAACTACGTGTTCACACACTAGGCATAATGCCGTTTGAGTGCATTGTCCTGAAATGGACCTTGTGAGCATCACACACAAACGAAGCCTCCACAGGCGGGTTTCACATGACACCAACTCCACATTCAGAAAACACTTCAGCGCCAAAGCCGTTTTCAGCTAGCCCTAAATACAAAGGCTCTGGACGCAAATGTTGCTGTAAGAGCTAATTCCATCAAGCAACACTGCATGTTGCTGAATTGCATATTGAAGAAGAATCAGCCGAGTGGTTCTTGTGGGAGAACAACTCCATTTGGCTCACTGATTTCACAGCATCAGGCTGACAGCAGCTATCAAGCAAACTACGTATTTACAGACTAGGCTTAATGCCGTTTGAGTGCATTGTCCTGAAATGCAGCTTGGTGAGCATCCCACACAAACGAAGACTCCACAGTCGGGTTTCACATGCCACCAACTCCACATTCAGAAACCACGTCAGCACCAAAGCCGTTTTCAGCTAGCCCTAAATACTAAGGCTCAAGAAACAAATGTTGCTGTAAGAGCTAATTCCATCAAGCAACACTGCATGTTGCAGAATTGAATATTGAAGAAGAATCAGCCGAGTGGTTCTTGTGGGAGAACAACTCCATTTGGCTCACTGACTTCACACACCATCAGGCTGACAGGCACCTCTCAAGCAAACTCAGATTTCTCAAAGTATGCTTACTGCCGTTTGAGTGCATTGTCCTGAAATGCAGCTTGGTGAGAATCCCACACAAACGAAGGCTCCACAGGCGGGTTTCAGATGACACCAACGTCTCATTCAGAAACAACTTCTGCACCAAAGCCATTTTCAGGTAGCCCTAAATACAAAGGGTCTGGACGCAAATGTTGCTGTAAGAGCTAATTCCATCAAGCAGCACTGCATGTTGCTGAATTGCATATTGAGGAAGAATCAGCCGAGTGGTTCTTGTGAGAGAACAACTGCATTTGGCTCACTGATTTCACACACCATCAGGCTGACAGGCAGCTCTCAAGCAATGTACGTCTTCACACACTAGGCTTAATGCCGTTTGAGGGCATTGTCCTGAAATGCAGCTTGGTGAGCATCCCACACAAACGAAGGCTCCACAGGCGGGTTTCACATGCCACCATCTCCACATTCAGAAACCACTTCAGCGCCAAAGCCGTTTTCAGCTAGCCCTAAATACAGAGGATCTAGACTCAAATGTTGCTGTAAGAGCTAATTCCATCAAGCAACACTGCATGTTGCTGAATTGCATATTGAAGAAGAATCAGCCCAGTGGTTCTTGTGGGAGAACAACTCCATTTGGCTCACTGACTTCACACACATCATCAGGGTGACGGGCAACTCTCAAGCAAACTCAGATTTCTCAAAGTATGCTTAATGCCGTTTGAGTGCATTGTCCTGAAATGCAGCTCGGTGAGCATCCCACACAAACGAAGGCTCCACAGGCGGGTTTCACATGCCACCAACTCCACATTCAGAAACCACTTCAGCACCAAAGCCGTTTTCAGCTAGCCCTAAATAAAAAGGCTCTGGATGCAAATGTTGGTGTAAGAGCTAATTCCATCAAGCAACACTGCATGTTGCTGAATTGCATATTGAAGAAGAATCAGCCGAGTGGTTCTACTGGGAGAACAACTCCATTTGGCTCACTGACTTCACACACCATCAGGCTGACAGGCAGCACTCAAGCAAAGTATGTCTTCCCACACTAGGCTTAATGCCGTTTGAGTGCATTGTCCTGAAATGCAGCTAGGTGAGCATCCCACAGAAACGAAGGCTCGACAGGCGAGTTTCACATGGCACCAACTTCTCATTCAGAAACCACTTCAGCGCCAACGCCATTTTCAGCTAGCCCTAAATACAAAGGCTCTAGATGCAAATGTTGCTGTAAGAGCTAATTCCATCAAGCAACACTGCATGTTGCTGAATTGCATATTGAAAAAGAATCAGACGAGTGGTTGTTGTGGCAGCTCAACTCCACTTGAATCACTGACTTCAAACATCATCAGGCTGACGGGCAATTCTCAAGCAAACTACGTGTTCACACACTAGGCATAAAGCCGTTTGAGTGCATTGTGCTGAAATGCAGCTTGGTGAGCATCCCACACAAACGAAGGTTCCACAGGCGGGTTTCACATGCCACCAACTCCACATTCAGAAACCATTTCAGCGCCAAAGCCGTTTCCAGCTAGCCCTAAATACAAAGGCTCTGGACGCAAGTGTTGCTGTAAGAGCTAATTCCATCAAGCAACACTGCATGTTGCTGAATTGCATATTGAAGAAGAATCAGCCGAGTGATTCTTGTGGCAGCACAGGTTCATTTGGCTCACTGATTTCACAGCATCAGGCTGACAGCAGCTGTCAAGCAAACTACATCTTCTCACACTATGCTTAATGCCGTTTGAGTGCATTGTTCTGAAATGCAGCTTGGTGAGCATCCCACACAAACGAAGGCTCCACAGGCGGGTTTCACATGCCACCAACTCCACATTCAGAAACCACTTCAGCACCAAAGCCGTTTTCAGCTAGCCCTAAATACAAAGGCTCTAGATGCAAATGTTGCTGTAAGAGCTAATTCCATCAAGCAACACTGTATGTTGCTGAATTGCATATTGAAGAAGAATCAGCCGAGTGGTTCTTGTGGGAGAACAACTCCATTTGGCTCACTGACTTCACACACCATCAGGCTGACAGGCAGCTCTCAAGCAAACTGTGTCTTCACACATTTTGCTTAATGCGGTTTGAGTGCATTGTCCTGAAATGCAGCATGGTGAGCATCCCACACAAACGAAGCATCCACAGGCGGGTTTCACATGCCACCAACTCCACATTCAGAAAACACTTCAGCGCCAAAGCCGTTTTCAGCTAGCCCTAAATAGAAAGGCTCTAGACTCAAATGTTGCTGTAAGAGCTAATTCCATCAAGCAACACTGCATGTTGCTGAATTGCATATTGAAGAAGAATCAGCCGAGTGGTTCTTGTGGCAGCACAGCTTCATTTGGCTCACTGACTTCACACATCAGCAGGCTGACAGCATCTCTCAAGCATACTACGTCTTTACACGCTATGCTTAATGCCGTTTAAATGCATTGTGCTGAAATGCAGCTTGGCAAGCATCCCACACAAACGAAGTCTCCACAGGCGGGTTTCACATGCCACCTACTCCACATTCAGAAACCACTTCAGCGCCGAAGCTGTTTTCAGCTAGCCCTAAATACAAAGGATCTAGACGCAAATGTTGCTGTAACAGATAATTCCATGAAGCAGCACTGCATGTTGCTGAATTGCATATTGAAGAAGAATCAGCCGAGTGGTTCTTGTGAGAGAACAACTCCTTTTGGCTCACTGACCTCACACACCATCAGGCTGACAGCAACTCTCAAGCAAACTACGTGTTCACAGACTAGGCTTAATGCCGTTAGGGTGCATTGTCCTGAAGTGCAGCTGGGTGAGAATCCCACAAAAACGAAGGCTCCACAGGCGGGTTTCACATGCCACCAACTCCACATTCAGAAACCACTTCAGCACCAAAGCTGTTTTCAGCTAGCCCTAAATACTAAGGCTCTGGACGCAAATGTTGCTGTAAGAGCTAATTCCATCAAGCAACACTGTATGTTGCTGAATTGCATATAGAAGAAGAATCAGCCGAGTGGTTCTTGTGGGAGAACAACCCAATTTCCTCACTGACTTCACACAGCATCAGGCTGACAGCCAGATCTCCAACAAACTACGTGTTTACAGACTATGCTTAATGCGGTTTGAGTGCATTGTCCTGAAATGCAGCTTGGTGAGCATCCCACACAAATGAAGCCTCCACAGGCGGGTTTCACATGCCACCAACTCCACATTCAGAAACCACTTCAGCGCCAAAGCCGTTTTCAGCTAGCCCTAAATACAAAGGCTCTGGACGCAAATGTTGCTGTAAGAGCTAATTCCATCAAGCAACACTGCATGTTGCTGAATTGCATATTGAAGAAGAATCAGCCGAGTGATTCTTGTGCAAGAACAACTCCATTTCGCTCAGCCATTTCACACACCATCAGGCTGACAGGCAGCTCTCAAGCAAACTCAGATTTCTCAAAATATGCTTAATGCCGTTTGAGTGCATTGTCCTGAAAAGCAGCTTGGTGAGCATCCCACACAAACGAAGGCTCCACAGGCGGGTTTCACATGCCACCAACTCCACATTCAGAAACCACTTCAGTCCCGAAGCCGTTTTCAGCTAGCCCTAAATACAAAGGCTCTGGACGCAAATGTTGCTGTAAGAGCTAATTCCATCAAGCAACACTGCATGTTGCTGAATTGCATATTGAAGAAGAATCAGCCGAGTGGTTCTTGTGAGAGAACAACTCCTTTTGGCTCACTGACTTCATACACTATCAGGCTGACAGCAGCTCTCAAGCATACTACGTCTTTATACGCTATGCTTAATGCCGTTTAAATGCATTGTGCTGAAATGCAGCTTGGTAAGCATCCCACACAAACGAAGTCTCCACAGGCGGGTTTCACATGCCACCTACTCCACATTCAGAAACCACTTCAGCGCCGAAGCTGTTTTCAGCTAGCCCTAAATACAAAGGATCTAGACGCAAATGTTGCTGTAACAGATAATTCCATCAAGCAGCACTGCATGTTGCTGAATTGCATATTGAAGAAGAATCAGCCGAGTGACTCTTGTGCAAGAACAACTCCATTTCGCTCAGCCATTTCACACACCATCAGGCTGACAGGCAGCTCTCAAGCAAACTGTGTCTCCACACATTTTGCTTAATGCGGTTTGAGTGCATTGTTCTGAAATGCAGCATGGTGAGCATCCCACACAAACGAAGCATCCACAGGCGGGTTTCACATGCCACCAACTCCACATCCAGAAACCACTTCAGCGCCAAAGCCGTTTTAAGCTAGCCCTAAATACAAAGGCTCTAGACTCAAATGTTGCTGTAAGAGCTAATTCCATCAAGCAACACTGCATGTTGCTGAATTGCATATTGAAGAAGAATCAGCCGAGTGGTTCTTGTGGCAGCACAGCTTCATTTGGCTCACTGACTTCACACATAATCAGGCTGACAGCAGCTCTGAAGCAAACTACGTGTTCACAGACTAGGCTTACTGTCGTTTGAGTGCATTGTCCTGAAATGTAGCTTGGTGAGCATCCCACACAAACGAAGACTCCACAGGCGGGTTTCACATGCCACCAACTCCACATTCAGAAACCAGTTCAGCGCCAAAGCCGTTTTCAGCTAAACCAAAACACAAAGGGTCTGGACCAAATGTTGCTGTAAGAGCTAATTCCATCAAGCAACACTGCATGTTGCTGAATTGCATATTGAAGAAGAATCAGCCGAGTGGTTCTTGTGAGAGAAGAACTCCTTTTGGCTCACTGACTTCACACACTATCAGGCTGACAGCAGCTCTCAAGCAAACTACATCTTCTCACACTAGTCATAATGCCGTTTGAGTGCATTGTCCTGAAATGCAGCTTGGTGAGCATCCCACACAAACGAAGGCTCCACAGGTGGGTTTCACATGCCACCAACTCCACATTCAGAAACCACTTCAGCACCAAAGCCGTTTTCAGCTAGCCCTAAATACAAAGGCTCTAGATGCAAATGTTGCTGTAAGAGCTAATTCCATCAAGCAACACTGTTTGTTGCTGAATTGCATATTGAAGAAGAATCAGCTGAGTGGTTCTTGTGGGAGAACAACTCCATTTGGCTCACTGACTTCACACACCTTCAGGATGACAGACACCTCTCAAGCAAACTCAGATTTCTCCAAGTATGCTTAATGCCGTTTGAGTGCATTGTCCTGAAATGCAGCTTGGTGAGCATCCCACACAAACGAAGGCTCCACAGGCGGGTTTCACATGCCACCAACTCCACATTCAGAAACCACTTCAGCACCAAAGCCGTTTTCAGCTAGCCCTAAATACAAAGGCTCTGGATGCAAATGTTGCTGTAAGAGCTAATTCCATCAAGCAACACTGCATGTTGCTGAATTGCATATTGAAGAAGAATCAGCCGAGTGGTTCTACTGGGAGAACAACTCCATTTGGCTCACTGACTTCACACACCATCAGGCTGACAGGCAGCACTCAAGCAAAGTATGTCTTCCCACACTAGGCTTAATGCCGTTTGAGTGCATTGTCCTGAAATGCAGCTAGGTGAGCATCCCACAGAAACGAAGGCTCCACAGGCAAGTTTCACATGGCACCAACTTCTCATTCAGAAACCACTTCAGCGCCAACGCCATTTTCAGCTAGCCCTAAATACAAAGGCTCTAGATGCAAATGTTGCTGTAAGAGCTAATTCCATCAAGCAACACTGGATGTTGCTGAATTGCATATAGAAAAAGAATGAGACGAGTGGTTGTTGTGGCAGCTCAACTCCACTTGAATCACTGACTTCACACACCATCAGGCTGACAGGCAGCTCTCAAGCAAACTGTGTCTTCACAAATTATGCTTAATGCTGTTTGAGTGCATTGTCCTGAAATGCAGCTTGGTGAGCATCCCACACATACGAAGGCTCCACAGGCGGGTTTCACATGACAGCAACTCCACATTCAGAAACCACTTCAGCACCAAAGCCGTTTTCAGCTAGCCCTAAATACAAAGGCTCTGGAATCAAATGTTGCTGTAAGAGCTAATTCCATCAAGCAACACTGCATGTTGCTGAATTGCATATTGAAGAAGAATCAGCCGAGTGATTTTTGGGCTAGAAGAACTCCATTTGGCTCACTGACTTCACACACATCATCAGGGTGACGGGCAACTCTCAAGCAAACTACGTGTTCACACACTAGGCATAATGCCGTTTGAGTGCATTGTCCTGAAATGGACCTTGTGAGCATCACACACAAACGAAGCCTCCACAGGCGGGTTTCACATGACACCAACTCCACATTCAGAAAACACTTCAGCGCCAAAGCCGTTTTCAGCTAGCCCTAAATACAAAGGCTCTGGACGCAAATGTTGCTGTAAGAGCTAATTCCATCAAGCAACACTGCATGTTGCTGAATTGCATATTGAAGAAGAATCAGCCGAGTGGTTCTTGTGGGAGAACAACTCCATTTGGCTCACTGATTTCACAGCATCAGGCTGACAGCAGCTATCAAGCAAACTACGTATTTACAGACTAGGCTTAATGCCGTTTGAGTGCATTGTCCTGAAATGCAGCTTGGTGAGCATCCCACACAAACGAAGACTCCACAGTCGGGTTTCACATGCCACCAACTCCACATTCAGAAACCACGTCAGCACCAAAGCCGTTTTCAGCTAGCCCTAAATACTAAGGCTCAAGAAACAAATGTTGCTGTAAGAGCTAATTCCATCAAGCAACACTGCATGTTGCAGAATTGAATATTGAAGAAGAATCAGCCGAGTGGTTCTTGTGGGAGAACAACTCCATTTGGCTCACTGACTTCACACACCATCAGGCTGACAGGCACCTCTCAAGCAAACTCAGATTTCTCAAAGTATGCTTACTGCCGTTTGAGTGCATTGTCCTGAAATGCAGCTTGGTGAGAATCCCACACAAACGAAGGCTCCACAGGCGGGTTTCAGATGACACCAACGTCTCATTCAGAAACAACTTCTGCACCAAAGCCATTTTCAGGTAGCCCTAAATACAAAGGGTCTGGACGCAAATGTTGCTGTAAGAGCTAATTCCATCAAGCAGCACTGCATGTTGCTGAATTGCATATTGAGGAAGAATCAGCCGAGTGGTTCTTGTGAGAGAACAACTGCATTTGGCTCACTGATTTCACACACCATCAGGCTGACAGGCAGCTCTCAAGCAATGTACGTCTTCACACACTAGGCTTAATGCCGTTTGAGGGCATTGTCCTGAAATGCAGCTTGGTGAGCATCCCACACAAACGAAGGCTCCACAGGCGGGTTTCACATGCCACCATCTCCACATTCAGAAACCACTTCAGCGCCAAAGCCGTTTTCAGCTAGCCCTAAATACAGAGGATCTAGACTCAAATGTTGCTGTAAGAGCTAATTCCATCAAGCAACACTGCATGTTGCTGAATTGCATATTGAAGAAGAATCAGCCCAGTGGTTCTTGTGGGAGAACAACTCCATTTGGCTCACTGACTTCACACACATCATCAGGGTGACGGGCAACTCTCAAGCAAACTCAGATTTCTCAAAGTATGCTTAATGCCGTTTGAGTGCATTGTCCTGAAATGCAGCTCGGTGAGCATCCCACACAAACGAAGGCTCCACAGGCGGGTTTCACATGCCACCAACTCCACATTCAGAAACCACTTCAGCACCAAAGCCGTTTTCAGCTAGCCCTAAATAAAAAGGCTCTGGATGCAAATGTTGGTGTAAGAGCTAATTCCATCAAGCAACACTGCATGTTGCTGAATTGCATATTGAAGAAGAATCAGCCGAGTGGTTCTACTGGGAGAACAACTCCATTTGGCTCACTGACTTCACACACCATCAGGCTGACAGGCAGCACTCAAGCAAAGTATGTCTTCCCACACTAGGCTTAATGCCGTTTGAGTGCATTGTCCTGAAATGCAGCTAGGTGAGCATCCCACAGAAACGAAGGCTCGACAGGCGAGTTTCACATGGCACCAACTTCTCATTCAGAAACCACTTCAGCGCCAACGCCATTTTCAGCTAGCCCTAAATACAAAGGCTCTAGATGCAAATGTTGCTGTAACAGATAATTCCATCAAGCAACACTGCATGTTGCTGAATTGCATATTGAAAAAGAATCAGACGAGTGGTTGTTGTGGCAGCTCAACTCCACTTGAATCACTGACTTCAAACATCATCAGGCTGACGGGCAATTCTCAAGCAAACTACGTGTTCACACACTAGGCATAAAGCCGTTTGAGTGCATTGTGCTGAAATGCAGCTTGGTGAGCATCCCACACAAACGAAGGTTCCACAGGCGGGTTTCACATGCCACCAACTCCACATTCAGAAACCATTTCAGCGCCAAAGCCGTTTCCAGCTAGCCCTAAATACAAAGGCTCTGGACGCAAGTGTTGCTGTAAGAGCTAATTCCATCAAGCAACACTGCATGTTGCTGAATTGCATATTGAAGAAGAATCAGCCGAGTGATTCTTGTGGCAGCACAGGTTCATTTGGCTCACTGATTTCACAGCATCAGGCTGACAGCAGCTGTCAAGCAAACTACATCTTCTCACACTATGCTTAATGCCGTTTGAGTGCATTGTTCTGAAATGCAGCTTGGTGAGCATCCCACACAAACGAAGGCTCCACAGGCGGGTTTCACATGCCACCAACTCCACATTCAGAAACCACTTCAGCACCAAAGCCGTTTTCAGCTAGCCCTAAATACAAAGGCTCTAGATGCAAATGTTGCTGTAAGAGCTAATTCCATCAAGCAACACTGTATGTTGCTGAATTGCATATTGAAGAAGAATCAGCCGAGTGGTTCTTGTGGGAGAACAACTCCATTTGGCTCACTGACTTCACACACCATCAGGCTGACAGGCAGCTCTCAAGCAAACTGTGTCTTCACACATTTTGCTTAATGCGGTTTGAGTGCATTGTCCTGAAATGCAGCATGGTGAGCATCCCACACAAACGAAGCATCCACAGGCGGGTTTCACATGCCACCAACTCCACATTCAGAAAACACTTCAGCGCCAAAGCCGTTTTCAGCTAGCCCTAAATAGAAAGGCTCTAGACTCAAATGTTGCTGTAAGAGCTAATTCCATCAAGCAACACTGCATGTTGCTGAATTGCATATTGAAGAAGAATCAGCCGAGTGGTTCTTGTGGCAGCACAGCTTCATTTGGCTCACTGACTTCACACATCAGCAGGCTGACAGCATCTCTCAAGCATACTACGTCTTTACACGCTATGCTTAATGCCGTTTAAATGCATTGTGCTGAAATGCAGCTTGGCAAGCATCCCACACAAACGAAGTCTCCACAGGCGGGTTTCACATGCCACCTACTCCACATTCAGAAACCACTTCAGCGCCGAAGCTGTTTTCAGCTAGCCCTAAATACAAAGGATCTAGACGCAAATGTTGCTGTAACAGATAATTCCATGAAGCAGCACTGCATGTTGCTGAATTGCATATTGAAGAAGAATCAGCCGAGTGGTTCTTGTGAGAGAACAACTCCTTTTGGCTCACTGACCTCACACACCATCAGGCTGACAGCAACTCTCAAGCAAACTACGTGTTCACAGACTAGGCTTAATGCCGTTAGGGTGCATTGTCCTGAAGTGCAGCTGGGTGAGAATCCCACAAAAACGAAGGCTCCACAGGCGGGTTTCACATGCCACCAACTCCACATTCAGAAACCACTTCAGCACCAAAGCTGTTTTCAGCTAGCCCTAAATACTAAGGCTCTGGACGCAAATGTTGCTGTAAGAGCTAATTCCATCAAGCAACACTGTATGTTGCTGAATTGCATATAGAAGAAGAATCAGCCGAGTGGTTCTTGTGGGAGAACAACCCAATTTCCTCACTGACTTCACACAGCATCAGGCTGACAGCCAGATCTCCAACAAACTACGTGTTTACAGACTATGCTTAATGCGGTTTGAGTGCATTGTCCTGAAATGCAGCTTGGTGAGCATCCCACACAAATGAAGCCTCCACAGGCGGGTTTCACATGCCACCAACTCCACATTCAGAAACCACTTCAGCGCCAAAGCCGTTTTCAGCTAGCCCTAAATACAAAGGCTCTGGACGCAAATGTTGCTGTAAGAGCTAATTCCATCAAGCAACACTGCATGTTGCTGAATTGCATATTGAAGAAGAATCAGCCGAGTGATTCTTGTGCAAGAACAACTCCATTTCGCTCAGCCATTTCACACACCATCAGGCTGACAGGCAGCTCTCAAGCAAACTCAGATTTCTCAAAATATGCTTAATGCCGTTTGAGTGCATTGTCCTGAAAAGCAGCTTGGTGAGCATCCCACACAAACGAAGGCTCCACAGGCGGGTTTCACATGCCACCAACTCCACATTCAGAAACCACTTCAGTCCCGAAGCCGTTTTCAGCTAGCCCTAAATACAAAGGCTCTGGACGCAAATGTTGCTGTAAGAGCTAATTCCATCAAGCAACACTGCATGTTGCTGAATTGCATATTGAAGAAGAATCAGCTGAGTGGTTCTTGTGAGAGAACAACTCCATTTGGCTCACTGACTTCACACACCATCAGACTGACATGCAGCTCTCAAGCAAACTGTGTCTTCACACATTTTGCTTAATGCGGTTTGAGTGCATTGTCCTGAAATGCAGCATAGTGAGCATCAAACACAAACGAAGCATCCACAGGCGGGTTTCACATGCCACCAACTCCACATTCAGAAACCACTTCAGCGCCAAAGCCGTTTTCAGCTAGCCCTAAATACAAAGGCTCTAGACTCAAATGTTGCTGTAAGAGCTAATTCCATCAAGCAACACTGCATGTTGCTGAATTGCATATTGAAGAAGAATCAGCCGAGTGGTTCTTGTGAGAGAACAACTCCTTTTGGCTCACTGACTTCATACACTATCAGGCTGACAGCAGCTCTCAAGCATACTACGTCTTTATACGCTATGCTTAATGCCGTTTAAATGCATTGTGCTGAAATGCAGCTTGGTAAGCATCCCACACAAACGAAGTCTCCACAGGCGGGTTTCACATGCCACCTACTCCACATTCAGAAACCACTTCAGCGCCGAAGCTGTTTTCAGCTAGCCCTAAATACAAAGGATCTAGACGCAAATGTTGCTGTAACAGATAATTCCATCAAGCAGCACTGCATGTTGCTGAATTGCATATTGAAGAAGAATCAGCCGAGTGACTCTTGTGCAAGAACAACTCCATTTCGCTCAGCCATTTCACACACCATCAGGCTGACAGGCAGCTCTCAAGCAAACTGTGTCTCCACACATTTTGCTTAATGCGGTTTGAGTGCATTGTTCTGAAATGCAGCATGGTGAGCATCCCACACAAACGAAGCATCCACAGGCGGGTTTCACATGCCACCAACTCCACATCCAGAAACCACTTCAGCGCCAAAGCCGTTTTAAGCTAGCCCTAAATACAAAGGCTCTAGACTCAAATGTTGCTGTAAGAGCTAATTCCATCAAGCAACACTGCATGTTGCTGAATTGCATATTGAAGAAGAATCAGCCGAGTGGTTCTTGTGGCAGCACAGCTTCATTTGGCTCACTGACTTCACACATAATCAGGCTGACAGCAGCTCTGAAGCAAACTACGTGTTCACAGACTAGGCTTACTGTCGTTTGAGTGCATTGTCCTGAAATGCAGCTTGGTGAGCATCCCACACAAACGAAGACTCCACAGGCGGGTTTCACATGCCACCAACTCCACATTCAGAAACCAGTTCAGCGCCAAAGCCGTTTTCAGCTAAACCAAAACACAAAGGGTCTGGACCAAATGTTGCTGTAAGAGCTAATTCCATCAAGCAACACTGCATGTTGCTGAATTGCATATTGAAGAAGAATCAGCCGAGTGGTTCTTGTGAGAGAAGAACTCCTTTTGGCTCACTGACTTCACACACTATCAGGCTGACAGCAGCTCTCAAGCAAACTACATCTTCTCACACTAGTCATAATGCCGTTTGAGTGCATTGTCCTGAAATGCAGCTTGGTGAGCATCCCACACAAACGAAGGCTCCACAGGTGGGTTTCACATGCCACCAACTCCACATTCAGAAACCACTTCAGCACCAAAGCCGTTTTCAGCTAGCCCTAAATACAAAGGCTCTAGATGCAAATGTTGCTGTAAGAGCTAATTCCATCAAGCAACACTGTTTGTTGCTGAATTGCATATTGAAGAAGAATCAGCCGAGTGGTTCTTGTGAGAGAACAACTCCATTTGGCTCACTGACTTCACACACCATCAGGCTGACAGTAGCTCGCAAGCAAACTACGTGTTTACAGACTAGGCTTAATGCCGTTTGAGTGCATTGTCCTGAAATGCAGCTTGGTGAGCATCCCACACAAATGAAGGCTCCACAGGAGGGATTCACATGCCACCAACTCCACATTCAGAAACCACTCCAGCTCCAAAGCCGTTTTCAGCTAGCCCTAAATACAAAGGCTCTGGACACAAATGTTGCTGTAAGAGCTAATTCCATCAAGCAACACTGCATGTTGCTGAATTGCATATTGAAGAAGAATCAGCCGAGTGGTTCTTGTGAGAGAACAACTCCTTTTGGCTCACTGACTTCACGCACCATCAGGCTGACAGCAGCTGTCAATCAAACTACATCTTCTCACACTATGCTTAATGCCGTTTGAGTGCATTGTTCTGAAATGCAGCTTGGTGAGCATCCCACACAAACGAAGGCTCCACAGGTGGGTTTCACATGCCACCAACTCCACATTCAGAAACCACTTCAGCACCAAAGCCGTTTCCAGCTAGCCCAAAATACAAAGGGTCTGGACACAAATGTTGCTGTAAGAGCTAATTCCATCAAGCAACACTGCATGTTGCTGAATTGCATATTGAAGAAGAATCAGCCGAGTGGTTCTTGTGGGAGAACAACTCCATTTGGCTCACTGACTTCACACACCATCAGGCTGACAGCAGCTCTCAAGCAAACTACGTGTTTACAGACTAGGCTTAATGTCGTTTGAGTGCATTGTCCTGAAATGCAGCTTGGTGAGCATCCCACACAAACGAAGGCTCCACAGGCGGGTTTCACATGCCACCAACTCCACATTCAGAAACCACTTCAGCGCCAAAGCCGTTTTCAGCTAGCCCTAAATACAAAGGCTCTGGACGCAAATGTTGCTGTAAGAGCTAATTCCATCAAGCAACACTGCATGTTGCTGAATTGCATATTGAAGAAGAATCAGCCGAGTGGTTCTTGTGAGAGAACAACTCCATTTGGCTCACTGACTTCACACACCATCAGGCTGACAGGCAGCTCTCAAGCAAAGTGTGTCTTCACACATTTTGCTTAATGCCGTTTGAGTGCATTGTCCTGAAATGCAGCATGGTGAGCATCCCACACAAACGAAGACGCCACAGGCGGGTTTCACATGCCACCAACTCCACATCCAGAAACCACTTCAGCGCCAAAGCCGTTTTCAGCTAGCCCTAAATACAAAGGCTCTAGACTCAAATGTTGCTGTAAGAGCTAATTCCATCAAGCAACACTGCATGTTGCTGAATTGCATATTGAAGAAGAACCAGCCGAGTGGTTCTTGTGGGAGAACAACTCCTTTTGGCTCACTGACTTCACACACATCATCAGGCTGACGGGCAACTCTCAAGCAAACTACGTGTACACACACTAGTCATAATGCCGTTTGAGTGCATTGTCCTGAAATGCAGCTTGGTGAGCATCCCACACAAACGAAGGCTCCACAGGCGGGTTTCACATGCCACCAATTCCACATCCAGAAATCACTTCAGCGCCAAAGCCGTTTCCAGGTAGCCTTAAATACAAAGGCTCTGGAAGCAAATGTTGCTGTTAGAGCTAACTCCATCAAGCAACACTGCATGTTGCTGAATTGCATATTGAAGAAGAATCAGCCAAGTGATTTTTTGAGCTAGAAGAAGTGCATTTGGCTCACTGACTTCACACACCATCAGGCTGAGAGGCTGCTCTCAAGCAAACTACGTGTTTACACACTAGGCTTAATGCCGTTTGAGTGCATTGTCCTGAAATGCAGCTTGGTGAGCATACCACACAAACGAAGGCTCCACAGGCGAGTTTCACACGACACCAACTCCACATTCAGAAACTACTTCAGCGCCAAAGCCGTTTTCAGCTAGCCCTAAATACAAAGGCTCTAACGCAAATGTTGCTGTAAGAGCTAATTCCATCAAGCAACACTGCATGTTGCTGAATTGCATATTGAAGAAGAATCAGCCGAGTGGTCTTGTGGGAGAACAACTCCGTTTGGCTCACTGACTTCACACACCATCAGGCTGACAGGCAGCTCTCAAGCAAACTGTGTCTTCACAAATTATGCTTAATGCTGTTTGAGTGCATTGTCCTGAAATGCAGCTTGGTGAGCATCCTACACAAACGAAGGCTCCACAGGCGGGTTTCACATGACGCCAACTCCACATTCAGAAACCACTTCAGCGCCAAAGCCGTTTCCAGCTAGCCCTAAATACAAAGGGTCTGGACGCAAATGTTGCCGTAAGAGCTAATTCCATCAAGCAGCACTGCATGTTGCTGAATTGCATATTGAAGAAGAATCAGCCAAGTGGTTTTTGTTGGAGAACAACTCCATTTGGCTCACTGACTTCACACATCATCAGGCTGACAGGCAGCTCTCAAGCAAACTACGTGTTTACAGACTAGGCTTAATGCCGTTTGAGTGCATTGTCCTGAAATGCAGCTTGGTGAGCATCCCACACAAACGAAGGCTCCACAGGCGGGTTTCACATGCCACCAACTCCACATTCAGATATTACTTCAGCGCCAAAGCCGTTTCCAGCTAGCCCTAAATACAAAGGCTCTAGAAACAAATGTTGCTGTAAGAGCTAATTCCATCAAGCAACACTGTATGTTGCTTAATTGCATATTGAAGAAGAATCAGCCGAGTGGTTCTTGTGGGAGAACAACTCCATTTGGCTCTCTGACTTCACAAACCATCAGTCTGACAGCAGCTCTCAAGCAAACTACGTGTTTACAGACTAGGCTTTTTTTTTTTTAAATTTTATTTTAAATTCATTAATTACATTGTATTATGTGACACAGTTTCATAGGTTTTGGGATTCTCCCCACCCCTCCCCAAACCCTCCCACCATGGTGGATTCCTCCACCTTGTTGCATAACCACAGTTCAAGTTCAGTTGAGATTTCCCCATTTCAAGCATATACCAAACATAGATTCCAGCATCTTATTGTCTAGTCAAGTTCAACGGCTTCTTAGGTATACCCTCTCTGGTCTGAAGACAGAGCCAGCAGAGTATCATCCCGATCAATTAAAAGCTCCAACATACCATCAGCAAAAATTTACATCATTATGGAATTAATTGACATAGTAATGAGTAACCAATATGGTAAAAGTAAATGCGATTTCTTATCCACCTTCTGTGACCACCTCATTGACATTTCAATTTTGGTTTATACACAACATATAACATTCATAACATAACTTGTTATACATAACATCATATCAAATTAAGGCAAACATGTGGTATTTAACCTTTTGGGATTGGCTCATTTCCCTTAGCATTATGGTTTCCAATTTGGCCCATTTGGCCACAAAGAACTGCATTTTGTTTTTTTTAATAGCTGAGTAGTATTCCATGGAGTAGATGAACCATAGCTTTCTTATCCAATCCTCTGTTGATGGGCATTTTGGCTGCTTCCATGTTTTTGCAATTACTGATTGTGCTGCTATGAACATAGGAGTGCATGTTGGTTTCTCATAAAACAAGTGTTCTGGATATATTCCTAGGAGTGCTATTGCTGGGTCATACGGTATGTTGTATTTGAGTTGTTTGAATGTTCTCCATACTGATTTCCATAGAGGCTGTACCAGCCTGCAGCCCCACCAGCAGTGGAGTAGGGTTCCCTTTTCCCCGCAACCTCGCCAGCAAGTGTTGTTGGTGCTTTTATTCATGTGGGCCAGTCTTACTGGCGTTAGGTGGTACCTCATTGATGTTTTAATTTGGATTTCCCTTATTGCCAGGGAACTTGAGCATTTTTTCATATGTTTATTTGCCATTCGGGTTTGTTCCTTTGTGAAGTGTTTGCCCATTTCCCGTGCCCATTTCTTGAGTGGCTTGTTTGTTTTGACATTTTGGTTGTTTTGTAGTTCTTTGTATATTCTGGAGATCAGCCCTCTATCACCTAAGTCGTGTGCGAAGATCTTCTCCCATTCTGTGGGTTGCCTTTTTACTTTGTTGATTGTTTCTCTAGCTGTACAGAAGCTTCTTAGTTTGATGAGGTCCCACTTGTTTATTTTGGTCTTGATTTCTACTGCATTTGGAGTCTTTTTTAGGAAGTGAGGGCCTACCCCTAAGTGTTCCAGTGTGTTTCCAACATTTTCTTCCAAAAGTTTGAAGGTTTCTGGATGTAGGTTTAAATCTTTTATCCATTTGGATTTGATCTTAGTATATGGTGAGAGATGTGGGTCTATCTTTTTGTTTCTGCAGGCTATCAACCAGTTGTCCCAACAGCATTTATTGAAGAGACCTTCCCATTTGCCTGGGTTGTCATTTGTCTTTTTGTCAAAGATTATTTGGCTGTATTTGTGTGGGTTCCCATCTGGTGTTTCTATTCTGCTCCATTGATCTTCTTCTCTATTTTTTTGCCAGTACCAGGCTGTTTTGATAACCACTGTCCTATAGTATGTCCAGAGGTCTGGGACTGTGATTCCCCCTGCTAAGTTCCTGTTCTTGAGAATGGTTCTAGCTATTCGTGGTTTTTTGTGTTTCCAGATGAACCTTTGAATCATTGTTTCCAGATCTGTGAAGAATGTTTTGGGCAATTTGATTGGGATTGCGTTGAATGTATATATTGCCTTTGGCAGTATAGACATTTTAATGATATTGATTTTACCTATCCAGGAGCATGGGATGTTACTCCATCTTTCTAGATCTTGTTCAATTTCTTTTTTAAGTAGTTTGTAGTTTTCCTCAAATAGGTCTCCAACATTTTTGGTTAGGTTAATTCCCAGATACTTCATGCTTTCCTTTGTTACTTTGAATGGTATCTTGCTGGTTAGATCTTTTTCCAACTTGGGGCTGTTAGCATACACTATGGCTGTTGATTTTTGTTCATTAATTTTGTACCCTGCCACTCTACCAAACTCTCGTATAAGTTCTAGTAGTCTCTGTGTTGAGCCTTTTGGCTCTTCCATATAAAGAATCATGTCATCTGCATATAGTGAAAGCTTGACTTCTTCATTTCCCATTTGGATTCCTTTGATTTCTTTTTCTTGTCTTATGGCCTCAGCGAGTACCTCTAGAACTATGTTGAATAGCAGCGGAGAAAGCGGACATCCCTGTCTTGTTTCAGATTTCAGTGGGAAGGGTTCCAGTTTTTCTCCATTCAGTATGATGCTGGCATTGGGTTTTGCATATATTGCTTTGATTATGTTGTGGATTTTTCCATCTATGCCTACCTTGGTTAGGGTCTTTAGCAGGAAGTTGTGCTGGATTTTGTCGAAAGCTTTTTCTGCATCTATTGATACTATCATGTGATTCTTGTTTTTCAGTTTTTGGATGTGGTGTATCACATTTATGGATTTGCGAATGTTGAACCATCCCTGCATTCCAGGGATGAATCCTACTTGATCTGGATGAATGATCTGTCTGATGTGTTTTTGAATTCTGTTGGCTAGGATTTTGTTGAGAATCTTAGCATCAATGTTCATCAAAGAGATAGGTCTGTAGTTTTCCTTCTCTGTAGGATCTCTGCCCGGTTTTGGGATTAAGGTAATGTTGGCTTCATAGAATGAGTTTGGAAGGGTTGCTTCCTTTTCTATTGTTTTGAAGAGATTGTAGAGGATTGGAGTTAGTTCTGTTCGGAATGTTTTGTAGAATTCTGGAGTGAAGCCGTCTGGGCCTGGGCTTTTCTTTGTTGGGAGGTCTTTAATCACTGATTCAATCTCTGCTTCAGTTATGGGTTTGTTCAGGTTGATTGTTGCCTCTGGGCTAAGTTTTGGCAGGTTGTGTGAGTCTAAGAACTTTTCCATTTCTTGGTGGTCTTCTGATTTGTTGGAGTACAGTGCTTTGTAGTACTTTCTGATTATGTTCTTAATGGTTGTAATGTCTGTTGTTATGTTGCCTTTTTCATCTTTGATGCTGTTAATTCTTGCTTTCTCTTGTTTTTTCTTTGTCAGTCGGGCCAGCGGGGTGTCTATTTTGTTTATCTTTTCAAAAAACCAGCTTTTTGATTTGTTGATTTTGTGTATGTTTTTTTTTATTTCTATCTGGTTGATTTCCTCCCTTGTTTTGATGATTTCTTGTTTCCTGTTGTGTGTGGGGTTCATCTGCTGCTGCTTTTCCAATTCCTGGAGGTGTATGGTTAGTTCCTGTATTTGGCGCCTCTCTTGGGCCTTGACATGAGCTCCAATTGCGATGAGTTTACCCCGTAGCACTGCTTTGGCAGTGTCCCACAAGTTTTGGAATGTTGTATCAGAGTTTTCATTGGTTTCCATAAATTTTTTGATCTCATCTTTAATTTCTTCCCTGACCCATTGTTCGTTCAATAGCATATTGTTCAACCTCCAAGAGTTTCTATATTTCCTTGGGCATTATGAATTGCTGATTTCCAGTTTCATTCCGTGGTGGTCTGAGAGGGTACATGGTATGATTCCTATCTTTTTGAAGTTATTTAGATTTGCTTTGTGTCCTATCATGTGGTCGATCCTGGAGAAGGTGCCATGTACTGCTGAAAAAAATGTATAATCTGTGGTCTTAGGATAAAAAATTCTATAAATGTCTACCAAGTCCAGTTGTTCTAATGTTTGTACGAGCTCTGTTGTTTCTTTGTTGAGTTTTTGTTTTGTTGATCTGTCTATAGTTGTTAGCGGGGTGTTAAGATCGCCCACTATTATTGTGTGTGTATCTATGTCTCCCCTTAAGTCTGTAAGTAGTTGCTTCACGAAGCTAGGCGCATTGGAATTAGGTGCATATATGTTCACGATTGTAATTACTTCTTGATGGATCAGTCCCTTCACCAATATATAATGTCCTTCTCTGTCCTTTTTGATGTCTGTCAGCTTGAAGTCTAGGTCATCTGAGATTAGAACAGCTACGCCAGCCTTTTTTTCTCGTCCATTGGCATGAAATGTCTTTTTCCATCCTTTCACTTTAAATTTCTTACAGGATTTTCTGGTTAGATGTGTCTCTTGTAGGCAACATATAGTTGGGTGCTGTTTGATGATCCATTCCGTTAATCTATGCCTTTTGATTGGTGAGTTTAAGCCATTTGTGTTTAGAGATAATATTGAGAGGAATTGGTTTTGGGCTGCCATGAGTGTAAGTGTGCAAGTGTGTATTTGCGACTATTAGAGTTTTTGATTGGTTGACTTTTCTTGTATGGATTTTAGTGGGGAGGTCTTCCCATTTGCCATCTTTGATTTTGGTTTGTATTTTTTCTTTCTGGGTTTAGCACCTTCCTGAGGAGATTTTCCAGAGCTGGTTTCGTGTTGATGTATTCTTCGAGTTTCTCTTTACTGTTGAAGTATTTGATTTCATTCTCAAATATAAATGAGAGCTTTGCTGGGTACATTATTCTTGGTTGGCAGTTGTTTTGTTTCAGGATTTGATAGGTTTTACCCCATTCTCTCCTTGCTTGGAGCGTTTCTTCTGATAGGTCGGCTGTGATTCTGATTTCCCTTCCCCTGAAAGTAATCTTATCCTTTTTTCTTACTTGTCTTAGAATGGTTTCCTTGTATTCACTTGAAGGTAGCTTGAGGACCACATGTCTGGGAGACGATTTGTTTGGGTCGTATCTACTGGGGGTCCTTTGTCCTTCCTGGATTTGTGCTAGATTTATATTTCCAGTATTCTGGAAGTTCTCCTGTATTATCTCATTGAGCACTCGTTGCAAGCCTGTCTCCTTTTCCACTCCTTCGGGAAGGCCTATTATTCTAATATTTGATTTTTTGAGGTTGTCTTTCATTTCCTGTATGGACCTATTGGCTTTCTCTAGATTTGTCTCCAACTGTTTGATGAGCTGCTGCCTTTCATTCTGATTGTCTTCCAATTCTGATATTCTGTCTTCTGCTGTGTTCATTCTGTTGGTTAGGCTTTCAATTTTGTTCTCTATATCGAGGATTCCCTTTTTGACTTGATTTATTTCTGCAGTGATATGGTTTTCGAATGCCTTAGACTCTTCCCAGCGCTTTTCACTCTCTCTGACGAATTTCATCATTAGCTTCTTAAAGTCCTTATCTGATAGTTCCTCTATGTCTTCATCTTGCATCTCAGATATTGGGATTAGTTTTTGGTTGTATTGGGAGGGAGTGCTTGATCTTTCCTCTGGGTCATTGCTTTTTCTGATACTTCTCCTCATTGTGTTTTTACTTCTTGTTGTTTTGAGATTTTAGCGGTGATTCAGCTGAGCCGGCTCTGGTTTGGGGTCTCTGGCTGAGCCCAGCAGGGCTTACTGCCTGAGTCACCAGCTGCTTTCAGGGTCTGTAGATCACAGCCCAGAGTTGGGTCAGGAGGCTTTGTGGGCCAGCCCTAGTGCCAGGCCCCTTCCCCTGTGGCTCCCTCTCAAAGGCAGTGCCCTACAGATTCACTCTGCCGAGCCGCGCCTGGGCTTTGGGTCACAAGGCTAATACAGCGGGGGTCTCTGCCTCAGTGCTGAGCCGAGACTCTCCTTCAGGGCTTGAAGTTAGCACAGCAAGGGCTCCTGCTGCTCGGAGCCTAAAATCCCCAACCCCGGCCTGTGCTGGGTTGGAAATCTCCGCAGCCCCAGTGCCAAACTCGGAAGCGCTGCTCCACTGAGGGCTGCAACACCACAGGCAGGTCTTTCGGAGCGGGCTCCTGCTGGGAAAACCTGTCCGGCCAGTTCAGCTGAGCCCGCTCAGGTCTGGCCTCTCTAGCTGAGCCCAGCTGGGGACTCCGCCCTGAAGAAGCCACTTCCTCAGCTGCACTCTCTCAAGGATGGAAGCGGATCTCTGAGAGGCACAGAGCCCCCACTAGTCTGCTCCTCTGCCCAGGACGTGAGGCCCTGTCGAGCGTTGCCCAGCCTCTGGGGCTCAGGGCTAGTCCAGCAACAGGATCCACTGACTCTCCCGCAGCCAGTCCACAGCTCGGAGCCGATACGGGGATCTCTGAGCCCCAGTCCCACAGCGCTGCCCCTGTTCCCTCTGCACTCTCCCAGAGCCGCTGAGCAGCGGGTAGGCAAGCCTCTGGGAAATCTCCCCAGCTTTTCCTCCACTTCTGCAGGGATAATGCACCCAATGATCAGTCCAGTAGCCTCCTCTGGGGGCTCCTGCCTTCCAGGGGACTGGTGCCCCTGTCGGTGTGGGCGCCTATCCTTCCAGCCGCCTCTGTTTTCCCTGGGGCGGTTGAGCCTCTGCCGCCTTCCCCCTGCCTGGGATCGTGACTCACCAGGTTTCTCGCGGCGTGCTGTATTTTCTTTCCTACTTTTTGCGGCTGTTCCTTCACGCTGTGTAGATCTTCTTGCTTTAGTGAACTCCAGTGACCTTCTCGCTCTTCTCCCTACAGTTTCGCGCCTCATGGCCTGTTTCTCTGCTGGATCGGCTCCCCTCCTTCCCTACTCCACCCTACACCAGCTCTCTGCAGTCGGCCATCTTTTTTCCAGACTAGGCTTAATACCGTTTGAGTGCATTGTCCTGAAATGCAGCTTGGTGAGCATCCCACACAAACGAAGGCTCCACAGGCGTGTTTCAAATGCCACCAACTCCACATTTAGAAACCACTTCAACGCCAAAGCCGTTTCCAGTTAGCCCTAAATACAAAAGCTCTGGACGCAAATGTTGCTGTAAGAGCTAATTCCATCAAGCAACAAGGCATGTTACTGAATTGCATATTGAAGAAGAATCAGCCGAGTGGTTCTTGTGGGAGAACAACCCCATTTGGCTCACTGACTTCACACACCATTAGGCTGACAGGCAGCTCTCAAGCAAACTCCATGTTCACAGACTATGCTTAATGCCGTTTGAGTGCATTGTCCTGAAATGCAGCTTGGTGAGCATCCCACACAAACGAAGACTCCACAGGCGGGTTTCACATGCCGCCAACTCCACATTCAGAAACCACTTCAGCGCCAAAGCCGTTTTCAGCTAGCCCTAAATACAAAGGCTCTAGACGCAAATGTTGCTGTAAGAGCTAATTCCATTAAGCAACCCTGCATGTTGCTGAATTGCATATTGAAGAAGAATCAGCCGAGTGGTTCTTGTGGGAGAACTACTCCATTTGGCTCACTGACTTCACACACCATCAGGCTGACAGCCAGATCTCCAGCAAACTACGTGTTTACAGACTAGGCTTAATGCCGTTTGAGGGCATTGTTCTGAAATGCAGCTTGGTGAGCATCCCACACAAACGAAGGCTCCACAGGCGGATTTCACATGCCACCAACTCCACATTCAGAAACCACTTCAGCACCACAGCCATTTACAGTAGCCCTAAATACAAAGGCTCTAGACGCAAATGTTGCTGTAAGAGCTAACTCCATCAAGCAACACTGCATGTTGCTGAATTGCATATTGAAGAAGAATCAGCCGAGTGATTTTTTGAGCTAGAAGAAGTGCATTTGGCTCACTGACTTCACACACCATCAGGCTGAGAGGCTGCTCTCAAGCAAACTACGTGTTTACACACTAGGCTTAATGCCGTTTGAGTGCATTGTCCTGAAATGCAGCTTGGTGAGCATACCACACAAATGAAGCCTCCATAGGCGGGTTTCACATGACACCAACTCCACATTCAGAAACTACTTCAGCGCCAAAGCCATTTTCAGCTAGCGCTAAATACAAAGGCTCTAGACGCAAATGTTGCTGTAAGAGCTAATTCCATGAAGCAACCCTGCATGTTGCTGAATTGCATATTGAAGAAGAATCAGCCGAGTGGTCTTGTGGGAGAACAACTCCGTTTGGCTCACTGACTTCACACACCATCAGGCTGACAGGCAGCTCTCAAGCAAACTGTGTCTTCACAAATTATGCTTAATGCTGTTTGAGTGCATTGTCCTGAAATGCAGCTTGGTGAGCATCCCACACAAACGAAGGCTCCACAGGCGGGTTTCACATGACGCCAACTCCACATTCAGAAACCACTTCAGCGCCAAAGCCGTTTTCAGCTAGCCCTAAATACAAAGGGTCTGGACGCAAATGTTGCCGTAAGAGCTAATTCCATCAAGCAACACTGCATGTTGCTGAATTGCATATTGAAGAAGAATCAGCCGAGTGGTTTTTGTTGGAGAACAACTCCATTTGGCTCACTGACTTCACACATCATCAGGCTGACAGGCAGCTCTCAAGCAAACTACGTTTTCACACACTAGGCTTAATGCCGTTTGAGTGCATTGTCCTGAAATGCAGCTTGGTGAGCATCCCACACAAACGAAGGCTCCACAGGCGGGTTTCACATGCCACCAACTCCACATCCAGAAACCACTTCAGCACCAAAGTTGTTTTCAGCTAGCCCTAAATACTAAGGCTCTGGACGCATATGTTGCTGCAAGAGCTAATTCCATCAAGCAACACTGCATGTTGCTGAATTGCATATTGAAGAAGAATCAGCCGAGTGGTTCTTGTGGCAGCAAAACTCCACTTGGCTCACTGACTTCACACACCATCAGGCTGACAGCAGCTCTCAAGCAAACTACGTCTTCACAGACTATGCTTAATGCCGTTTGAGTGCATTGTCCTGAAATGCAGCTTGGTGAGCATCCCAAACAAACGAAGACTCCACAGGCGGTTTTCACATGCCACCAACTCCACATTCAGAAACCACTTCAGCGCCAAAGCCGTTTTCAGCTAGCCCTAAATACAAAGGCTCTGGACGCAAATGTTGCTGTAAGAGCTAATTAAATCAAGCAACACTGCATGTTGCTGAATTGCATATTGAAGAAGAATCAGCTGAGTGGTTCTTGTGAGAGAACAACTCCATTTGGCTCACTGACGTCACACATCATCAGGCTGACAGCAGCTCTCAAGCAAACTACGTGTTTACAGACTATGCTTAATGCCGTTTGAGTGCATTGTCCTGAAATGCAGCTTGGTGAGCATCACACACAAACGAAGCCTCCACAGGCGTGTTTCACATGCCACCAACTCCACATTCAGAAACCACTTCAACGCCAAAGCCGTTTTCAGCTAGCCCTAAATACAAAGGCTCTGGACGCAAATGTTGCTGTAAGAGCTAATTAAATCAAGCAACAGTGCATGTTGCTGAATTGCATACTGAAGAAGAATCAGCCGAGTGGTACTTGTGAGAGAACAACTCCATTTGGCTCACTGACGTCACACACCATAAGGCTGACAGGCAGCTCTCAAGCAAACTCCATGTTCACAGACTATGCTTAATGCCGTTTGAGTGCATTGTCCTGATATGCAGCTTGGTGAGCATAACACACAAATGAAGACTCCACAGGCGGGTTTCACATGCCACCAACTCCACATTCAGAAACCACTTCAGCGCCAAAGCCGTTTCCAGCTAGCCCTAAATACAAAGGCTCTAGACGCAAATGTTGCTGTAAGAGCTAATTCCATCAAGCAACACTGCATGTTGCTGAATTGCATATTGAAGAAGAATCAGCCGAGTGATTCTTGTGCTAGAACAACTCCATTTGGCTCACTGACTTCACACACCATCAGGCTGACAGGCAGCTCTCAAGCAAAGCACGTGTTAACAGACTTGGCTTAATGCGGTTTGAGTGCATTGTCCTGAAATGCAGCTTGGTGAGCATCCCACACAAACGAAGGTTCCACAGGCGGGTTTCACATGCCCCCAACTCCACATTCAGAAACCACTTCAGCGCCAAAGCCGTTTCCAGCTAGACTTAAATACAAAGTCTCTGGACGCAAATGTTGCTGTAAGAGCTAATTCCATCAAGCAACAGTGCATGTTGCTGAATTGCATATTAAAGAGGAATCAGCCGAGTGGTTCTTGTGAGAGAACAACTCCATTTGGCTCACTGACTTCACACACCATCAGGCTGACAGGCAGCTCTCAAGCAAACTATGTCTTCTTACTCTATGCTTAATGTCGTTTGAGTGCATTGTCTTGAAATGCAGCTCAGTGAGCATCCCACACAAACGAAGGCTCCACAGGCGGGTTTCACATGCCACCAACTCCACATTCAGAAACCACTTCAGCGCCAAAGCCGTCTCCAGCTAGCCCTAAATACAAAGGCTCTAGACACAAATGTTGCTGTAAGAGCTAATTCCATGAAGCAACACTGTATGTTGCTGAATTGCATATTGAAGAAGAATCAGCCGAGTGGTTCTTGTGAGAGAACAACTCCATTTGGCTCACTGACTTCACACACCATGAGGCTGACTGCAGGTCTCAAGCAAACTACGTCTTCACAGACTAGGCTTAATGCTGTTTGAGTGCATTGTCCTGAAATGCAGCTTGGTGAGCATCACACACAAACGAAGCCTCCACAGGCGGGTTTCACATGACCCCAACTCCACATTCAGAAAACACTTCAGCGCCAAAGCCGTTTTCAGCTAGCCCTAAATACAAAGGTTCTGGACGCAAATGTTGCTGTAAGACCTAATTTCATCAAGCAACACTGCATGTTGCTGAATTGCATATTGAAGAAGAATCAGCCGAGTGGTTCTTGTGAGAGAACAACTCCACTTGAATCACTGACTTCACACACCATCAGGCTGACAGGCAGCTCTCAAGCAAACTCAGATTTCTCAAAGTATGCTTAATGCCGTTTGAGTGCATTGTCCTGAAATGCAGCTTGGTGAGAATCCCACACAAACGAAGGCTCCAAAGCCAGATTTCACATGCCACCAACTCCACATTCAGAAACCACTTCAGCACCAAAGCCGTTTCCAGCTAGCCCTAAATAGAAATGATCTAGACAAAAATGTTGCTGTAAGAGCTAATTCCATCAAGCAACACTGCATGTTGCTGAATTGCATATTGAAGAAGAATCAGCCGAGTGTTTTTTTGAGCTAGAAGAAGAGCATTTGGCTCACAGAGTTCACACACCATTAGGCTGACAGCAGCTCTCAAGCAAACTACGTGTTTACAGACTAGGCTTAATGCCGTTTGAGTGCATTGTCCTGAAATGCAGCTTGGTGAGCATCCCACATAAACGAAGACTTCACAGGCGGGTTTCACATGCTACCAACTCCACATTCAGAAACCACTTCAGCGCCAAAGCCGTTTTCAGCTGGCCCTAAATACAAAGGCTCTAGACGCAAATGTTGCTGTAAGAGCTAATTCCATCAAGCAATACTGAATGTTGCTGAATTGCATACTGAAGAAGAATCAGCCGAGTGGTTCTTGTGGCAAGAACAACTCCATTTGGCTCACTGAGTTCACACACCTTCCGGCTGACAGGCAGCTCTCAAGCAAACTCAGATTTCTCAAAGTATGCTTACTGCCGTTTGAGTGCATTGTCCTGAATTGCAGCTTGGTGAGCATCCCACACAAACGAAGCCTGTACAGGCGGGTTTCACATACTACCAACTCCACATTAAGAAACCACTTCAGCGCAAAAGCCGTTTTCAGCTAGCCCTAAATACAAAGGCTCTAGACGCAAATGTTGCTGTAAGAGCTAATTCCATCAAGCAATACTGAATGTTGCTGAATTGCATATTGAAGAAGAATCAATCGGTGGTTCTTGTGGCAGGAACAACTCCATTTGGCTAGCTGACTTCACACAGCATCAGGCTGAAAGGCAGCTCTCAAGCAAACTCAGATTTCTCAAAGTATGCTTAATGCCGTTTGAGTGCATTGTCCTGAAATGCAGCTTGGTGAGCATAACACACAAACGAAGGCTCCACAGGCGGGTTTCACATGACTCCCACTCCACATTCAGAAACCACTTCAGCATCAGAGCCATTTTCAGCTAGCACTAAATACAAAGGCTCTAGAAGCAAATGTTGCTGTAAGAGCTAATTCCATCAAGCAACAATGCATGTTGCTGAATTGCATATTGAAGAAGCATCAGCCGAGTGATTTTTGGGCTAAAAGAACTCCATTTGGCTCACTACCTCACACACCATCAGGCTGACAGGCAGCTCTCAAGCAAAGTACGTCTTCCCACACTAGGCTTAATGCCGTTTGAGGGCATTGTCCTGAAATGCAGCTTGGTGAGCATCCCACACAACGAAGGCTCGACAGGCGAGTTTCACATGGCACCAACGTCTCATTCAGAAACCACTTCAGCGCCAAAGCCATTTTCAGCTAGCCCTAAATAGAAAGGCGCTAGACGCAAATGTTGCTGTAAGAGCTAATTCCATCAAGCAACACTGCATGTTGCTGAATTGCATATTGAAGAAGAATCAGCCGAGTGGTTCTTATGGCAGCTCAACTCCACTTGAATCACTGACTTCACACACCATCAGGCTGACAGGCAGCTCTCAAGCAAACTCAGATTTCTCAAAGTATGTTTACTGCCGTTTGAGTGCATTGTCCTGAAATGCAGCTTGGTGAGCATCCCACACAAACGAAGGCTCCATAGGCGGGTTTCACATGCCACCAACTCCACATTCAGAAACCACTTCAGCGCCAAAGCCGTTTTCAGCTAACCATAAATATAAAGGCTCTAGACGCAAATGTTGCTGTAAGAGCTAATTCCATCAAGCAACACTGTATGTTGCTGAATTGCATATTGAAGAAGAATCAGCCGAGCGGTTCTTGTGGGAGAACAACTCCATTTGGCTCACTGACTTCACACACCATCAGGCTGACAGGCAGCTCTCCAGCAAACTACGTGTTTACAGACTAGGCTTACTGCCGTTTGAGTGCATTGTCCTGAAATGCAGCTTGGTGAGCATCCCACACAAACGAAGGCTCCACAGGCGAATTTCACATGACACCAACTCCACATTCAGAAACCACTTCAGCGCCAAAGCCATTTTCAGCTAGCCCTAAATACAAAGGCTCTGCACGGAAATGTTGCTGTAAGAGCTAATTCCATCAAGCAACACTGCATGTTGCTGAATTGCATATTGAAGAAGAATCAGCCGAGTGGTTCTTGTGGCAAGAACAACTCCATTTGGCTCACTGACTTCACACGCCATCAGGCTGACAGGCAGCTCTCAAGCAAATACAGATTTCTCAATGTATTCTTACTGCCGTTTGAGTTCATTGTCCTGAAATGCAGCTTGGTGAGCATCCCACACAAACGAAGCCTCCACAGGAGGGTTTCACATGCTACCAACTCCACATTCAGAAAGCACTTCAGCGACAAAGCCATTTTCAGCTAGCCCTAAATACAAAGGCTCTATATGCAAATGTTGCTGTAAGAGCTAATTCCATCAAGCAACACTGCATGTTGCTGAATTGCATATTGAAGAAGAATCAGCCGAGTCGTTCTTGTGGGAAAACAACTCCATTTGGCTCACTGACTTCACACGCCATCAGGCTGAAAGGCAGCTCTCCAGCAAATTCAGGTTTGTCAAAACACGCTTAATGCCGTTTGAGTGCATTGTCCTGAAATGAAGCTTGGTGAGCATCCCACACAAACGAAGGCTCCACAGGAGGGTTTCACATGCCACCAACTCCACATTCAGAAATCACTTCAGCACCAAAGCCATTTCCAGCTAGCCCTAAATACAAAGGCTCTGGATGCAAATGTTGCTGTAAGAGCTAATTCCATCAAGCAACACTGCATGTTGCTGAATTGCATATTGAGTAAGAATCAGCCGAGTGATTTTTTGGGCTAGAAGAACTCCATTTGGCTCACTGACTTCACACACCATCAGGCTGAGAGGTAGCTCTCAAGCAAAGTACATCTTCACACACTATGCTTAATGCCGTTTGAGGGCATTGTCCTGAAATGCAGGTTGGTGAGCATCCCACACAAACGAAGGCTCCACAGGCGAGTTTCACATGCCACTAACTTCTCATTCAGAAACCACTTCAGCGCAAAAGCCGTTTTCAGCTAGCCCTAAATACAAAGGCTCTAGACGCAAATGTTGCTGTAAGAGCTAATTCCATCAAGCAACACTGCATGTTGCTGAATTGCATATTGAAGAAGAATCAGCCGAGTGGTTCTTATGGCAGCACAACTCCACTTGAATCACTGACTTCACACAGCATCAGGATGACAGGCAGCTCTCAAGCAAACTCAGATTTCTCAAAGTATGCTTACTGCCATTTGAGTGCATTGTCCTGAAATGCAGCTAGGTGAGCATCCCACACAAACGAAGGCTCCATAGGCAGGTTTCACATGCCACCAACTCCACATTCAGAAACCACTTCAGCGCCAAAGACCTTTTCTGCTAGCCCTAAATACAAAGGCTCTAGATGCAAATGTTGCTGTAAGAGCTAATTCCATCAAGCAACGCTGCATGTTGCTGAATTGCATACTGAAGAAGAATCAGCCGAGTGGTTCTTGTGGGAGAACAACTCCATTTGGCTCACTGACGTCAGAAACCATCAAGCTGACAGGCAGCTCTCAAGCAAACTCCGTGTTCACAGACTATGCTTAATGCCATTTGAATGCATTGTCCTGAAATGCAACTTGGTGAGCATCCCACACAAACGAAGGCTCCACAGGCGGGTTTCACATGCCACCAGCTCCACATTAAGAAACCACTTTAGCGCAAACCCGTTTTCTGCTAGCCCTAAATACACAAGGCTCTAGACGCAAATGTTGCTGCAAGAGCTAATTCCATGAAGCAACACTGCATGTTGCTGAATTGCATATTGAGTAAGAATGAGCCAAGTGGCTCTTGTGGCAGCACAACTCCACTTGACTCACTGACTTCACACACCATCAGGCTGACATGCAGCTCTCAAGCAAACTCAGATTTCTCAAAGTATGTTTACTGCCGTTTGAGTGCATTGTCCTGAAATGCAGCTGGGTGAGCATCCCACACAAACGAAGGCTGCACAGGCAGATTTCACATGCCACCAACTCCACATTCAGAAACCAATTCAGTGCCAAAGCCATTTTCAGCTAGCCCTAAATACAAAGGCTCTAGACGCAAATGTTGCTGTAAGAGCTAATTCCATCAAGCAACACTGCATGTTGCTGAATTGCACATTGAAGAAGAATCAGCCGAGTGGTTCTTGTGCAAGAACAACTCCACTTGGCTCACTGACTTCACACACCATCAGGCTGACAGGCAGCTCTCAAGCAAAGTCAGATTTCTCAAAGTATGCTTAATGCCGTTTGAGTGCATTGTCCTGAAATGCAGCTTGGTGAGCATCCCACACAAACAAAGGCTCCACAGGCGGGTTTCACATGCCACCAACTCCACATTCAGAAACCACTTCAGCACGAAAGCCATTTCCAGCTAGCCCTAAATACAAAGGCTCTGGACGCAAATGTTGTTGTAAGAGCTACTTCCATAAAGCAACACTGCATGTTGCTGAATTGCATATTGAGGAAGAATCAGCTTAGTGGTTCTTGTGCAAGAACAACTCCATTTGGCTCAGCCATTTCACACACCATCAGGCTGACAGGCAGCTCTCAGGCAAACTACGTCTTCACAGTAGGCTTAAAGACGTTTGAATGCATTGTCCTGAAATGCAGCTTGGTGAGCATCCCACACAAATGAAGACTACACAGGCAGGTTTCACATGCCACCAACTCCACATTCACAGACAACTTCAGCGCAAAAGCCGTTTTCTGCTAGACCTAAATACAAAGGTTTTAGATGTAAATGTTTCTGTAAGAACTAATTCCATGAAACAACACTGCATGTTGCTGAATTGCATATTGAAGAAGAATCAGCCGAGTGGTTCTTGTGGCACACAACTGCACTTACCTCACTGACTTCACACACCATCAACCTGAAAGGTAGCTCTCAACCAAACTATGTCTTCACACACTATGCTTAATGCCGTTTGAGTGCATTGTCTTGAAATGCAGCCTGGTGAACATCCCACACAAACGAAGGCTCAACAGGCGAGTTTTACATGCCACCAACTCCACATTCAGAAACCACTTCAGTGCCAAAGCCGTTTCTAGCTAGCCCTAAATGCAAAGGCTCTAGACACAAATGTTGCTGTAAGAACTAATTCCATCAAGCAACACTGCATGTTGCTGAATTGCATATTGAAGAAGAATCAGTCGAGAGGTTCTTGTGGCAGCACAACTTCACTTGACTCACTGACTTCACACACCATCAGGCTGACAGGCAGCTCTCAAGCAAACTCAGATTTCTCAAAGCAAGCTTAATGCCGTTTGAGTGCATTGTCCTGAAATGCAGCTTGGTGAGCATCCCACACAATCGAAGGCTCCATAGGAGGGTTTCAGATGACACCAACTCCACATTCAGAAATCACTTCAGAACCAAAGCCATTTTCAGCTAGCCCTATATACAAAGGCTCTAGATGCAAATGTTGCTGTAACATCTAATTCCATCAAGCAATACTGCATGTTGCTGAATTGCATATTGAAGAAGAATCAGATGAGTGGTTCTAGTGGGAGAACAACTCCATTTGGCTCACTGACGTCACACACAATCAGGCTGACAGGCAGCTCTCAAGCAAAATACGTCTTCACACACTATGCTTACTGCCATTTGAGTGCATTGTCATGAAATGCAGCTTGGTGAGCGTCCCACAAAAACGAAGGCTCCATAGGCGGGTTTCAGATGACACCAACTCCACATTCAAAAACACCTTCAAAACCAAAGCCATTTTCAGCTAGCCCTAAATACAAAGGCTCTAGATGCAAATGTTGCTGTAAGAGCTAATTCCATCAAGCAACACTGCATGTTGCTGAATTGCAGATTGAAGATAAATCAGCTGAGTGGTTCTTGTGGGAGAACAACTCCATTTGGCTCACTGACTTCACACACCTTCAGGCTGACAGGCAGCTCTCAAGCAAACTTAGATTTCTCAAAGTATGCTTAATGCCATTTGAGTGCATTGTCCTGAAATGCAGCTTGGTGAGCATCCCACACAAACGAAGGATCCATAGTCGGGTTTCAGATGACACCAACTCCACATTCAAAAAGCACTTCAAAACCAAAGCCATTTTCAGCTAGCCCTAAATACAAAGGCTCTACATGCAAATGTTGCTGTAAGAGCTAATTCCATCAAGCAACACTGCATGTTACTGAATTGCATATTAAATAAGAATCAGCTGAGTGGTTCTTGTGGCAAGAACAACTCCATTTGGTTCATTGATTTCACACACCATCAAGCTGAAAGGCAGCTCTCAAGCAAACTGCGTCTTCACACGCTTTGCTTAATGCCGTTTAAATGCATTGTCCTGAAATGCAGATTGGTGAGCATCCACACAAACGAAGGCTCCACAGGCGGGTTTCACATGCCACTAACTCCACATTCAGAAACCACTTCAGCGCCAAAGCCGTTTTCAGCTAGCCCTAAATACAAAGGCTCTGGACGCAAATGTTGCTGTAAGAGCTAATTCCATCAAGCAACACTGCATGTTGCTGAATTGCATATTGAAGAAGAATCAGCCGAGTGGTTCTTGTGGGAGAACAACTCCATTTGGCTCACTGACTTCACACACCATCAGGCTGACAGGCAGCTCTCAAGCAAACTACGTGTTTACAGACTAGGCTTAATGCGGTTTGAGTGCATTGTCCTGAAATGCAGCTTGGTGAGCATCCCACACAAACGAAGGCTCCAAAGCCGGGTTTCACATGCCACCAACTCCACATTCAGAAACCACTTCAGCACCAAAGCCATTTCCAGCTAGCCCTAAATACAAAGGCTCTAGAAACAAATGTTGCTGTAATAGCTAATTCCATCAAGCAACACTGCATGTTGCTGAATTGCATATTGAAGAAGAATCAGCCGAGTGATTTTTTGGGCTAGAAGAATTCCATTTGGCTCACTGACTTCACACACCATCAGGCTGACAGGCAGCTCTCAAGCAAAGTACATCTTCACACACTATGCTTAATGCCGTTTGAGGGCATTGTCCTGAAATGCAGCTTGGTGAGCATCCCACACAAACGAAGGCTCCACAGGCGAGTTTCACATGCCACTAACTTCTCATTCAGAAACCACTTCAGCGCAAAAGCCGTTTTCAGCTAGCCCTAAATACAAAGGCTCTAGACGCAAATGTTGCTGTAAGAGCTAATTCCATCCAGCAACACTGTATGTTGCTGAATTGCATATTGAAGAAGAATCAGCCGAGTGGTTCTTATGGCAGCACAACTCCACGTGAATCACTGACTTCACACAGCATCAGGCTGACAGGCAGCTCTCAAGGAAACTCAGATTTCTCAAAGTATGCTTACTGGTATTTGAGTGCATTGTCCTGAAATGCAGCTTGGTGAGCATCCCACACAAACGAAGGCTCCATAGGCAGGTTTCACATGCCACCAACTCCACATTCAGAAACCACTTCAGCGCCAAAGACCTTTTCTGCTAGCCCTAAATACAAAGGCTCTAGATGCAAATGTTGCTGTAAGAGCTAATTCCATCAAGCAACACTGCATGTTGCTGAATTGCATATTGAAGAAGAATCAGCCGAGTGAATTTTTGGGCTAGAAGAACTCCATTTGGCTCACTGATTTCACACGCCATCAGGGTGAAAGGCAGCTCTCAAGCAAACTATGTCTTCACACACTATGCTTAATGCCGTTTGAGGGCATGGTCCTGAAATGCAGCTTGGTGAGCATCCCACACAAACGAAGGCTCCACAGGCGGGTTTCACATGCCACCACCTCCACATTCAGGAACCACTTCAGCGCCAAAGCCGTTTTCAGCTAGCCCTAAATACAGAAGCTCCAGATGCAAATGTTGCTGTAAGAGCTAATTCCATCAAGCAACACTGCATGTTGCTGAATTGCATATTGAAGAAGAATCAGCCGAGTGGTTCTCGTGGCAGCACAACTCCATTTGGCTCACGGACTTCACACACCATCAGGCTGACAGGCAGCTCTCAAGCAAACTACCACTTCACACACTATGCTTAATGCCGTTTGAGTGCATTGTCCTGAAATGCAGCTTGGTGAGCATCCCACAGAAACGAAGGCTCCACAGGCATGTTTCACATGCCACCAACTCCACATTCAGAAATTACTTCAGCGCCAAAGCCATTTCCAGCTAGCCTTAAATACAAAAGCTCTGGAGGCAAATGTTGCTGTAAGAGCTAATTCCATCAAGCAACACTGCATGTTGCTGAATTGCATATTGAAGAAGAATCAGCCGAGTGGTTCTTGTGAGAGAACAACTCCATTTGGCTCACTGACTTCACACACCATCAGGCTGACAGGCAGCTCTCAAGCAAACTACGTGTTTACAGACTAGGCTTAATGCCGTTTGAGTGCATTGTACTGAAATGCAGCTTGGTGAGCATCCCACACAAATGAAGACTCCACAGGCGGGTTTCACATGCCGCCAACTCCACATTCAGAAACTTCTTCAGCGCCAAAGCCGTTTTCAGCTAGCCCTAAATACAAAGGCTCTGCACGGAAATGTTGCTGTAAGAGCTAATTCCATTAAGCAACACTGCATGTTGCTGAATTGCATATTGAAGAAGAATCAGCCGAGTGGTTCTTGTGGGAGAACTACTCCATTTGGCTCACTGACTTCACACACCATCAGGCTGACAGCCAGATCTCCAGCAAACTACGTGTTTACATAGTAGGCTTATGCCGTTTGAGTGCATTGTCCTGAAATGCGGCTTGGTGAGCATCCCACACAAACGAAGGCTCCACAGGCGGATTTCACATGCCACCAACTCCACATTCAGAAACCACTTCAGCACCACAAGCATTTACAGCTAGCCCTAAATACAAAGGCTCTAGACGCAAATGTTGCTGTAAGAGCTAACTCCATCAAGCAACACTGCATGTTGCTGAATTGCATATTGAAGAAGAATCAGCCGAGTGATTTTTTGAGCTAGAAGAAGTGCATTTGGCTCACTGACTTCACACACCATCAGGCTGAGAGGCTGCTCTCAAGCAAACTACGTGTTTACACACTAGGCTTAATGCCGTTTGAGTGCATTGTCCTGAAATGCAGCTTGGTGAGCTGAAGGGATTTAGGGTTGCCACTACTGGGAGGAACTGAAGGGATTTAGGGTGGCCACTACTGGGAGGAGCTAAGCAGAGTATAAAAGAAAGTCTGGAGTTGCAATAAAGATCAATCTGTCATCGATCGGCATTCGGTGTACTGCGTGTTGCCTTGTCTTGTCTCTCTGCGTTGTCTGCGTTGCAACCCTAGTCCCTCCGCTCGGCTCTGGGTACGTGGCGACGAGGGTGTTTCCAACATCTGGAGGTTCCCACCGAGATTGAGAAAGAGAGGATACGACGAAGGGTCGTCCCAAGAGTCTGGCCAGCTGATTCAGGTAAGTGGGACGTATTGTAAGTCTCTCCTAAACTAGTAGGAGAGGGAGGTTTATTTTGAAATATAGTCAGGTTTTAGATTTATTTTGAAGTATAGTTAGGTCTTGGTGTTTAATTTATCCGGTGAAAAGGACGATAAAATGGGTTCTGCCTTCTCCCGGGATAAATTGGCCACCGAGCTTGAAGAACTTCTACGTCAACTGGGGATGCCAGTTAAATTTAAAATGATTAGAAATTTTGTTAAAGCCATTCAATCTAGCAGTCCTTGGTTTATTGTTTCAGGCAACTTCAATATTCCCGATTGGGAACAGGTTAAGGCCAATTTACAATCCTGTTTACAAAAAGACCCAGATAATTTCCCCATTGTTAACTTTTCTTTGTGGCGCTTAGTCCGTGATTCATTATTTACTGATAAAGTGAAAGTTGAGAGACAGTTAAGAGAAGTACAGACTACTTTTGAAGGAATCCAGAGGTGGGAAGTTCTACGGTCCTTGGAAGCCTGGAACGAGGTGGCCTCGAGTGAAACCACCCCGAGTGAGACCTCTTCTTTAGAGGAGAGTGAGGTCTCTTCTTTAGAGGAGAGTGAAGCCTCTTTTTCAGATGAGAACGAGGCCTCTTCCTCGGAAGAGAGTGAGGACAAACGAGATGAGGAGGTTTTCTTAAAGCGGAAAATTAAGGATAAAGAGAAGGTTTTCTTAAAGCGGGAAATTAGGGACATTAAAAGAAAGTTAAAGAAAGCAGGAATAGGTGCATGTTCCTCTGGCAAACTGTCCAGTTCCAGACCACCACCATATGTCCCTAATTTTGTGACCCCTACCGCTCCTCCTGAGGAGGAAACCGCAGGCCATTCACCCAATAATTACCCCACGCGGCCGTGGAGTGACGGTCTCACTGATCAGCCTGTGGGTGGGGTTCGATGCTTCCCTGTAATAGAGGTCCCAGTTCGAGGGGGTCCCCCTCGCCGGGAGCATCAGCCCCTTCAATTTAAAGACCTCAAAAATGTAAAGCAGGCTGTTAAAGATTATGGTGCCCAGGCACCCTTTACTCTTGCACTCATAGAATCCTTTTTGAGTTTGAATCTTACTCCTAGTGATTGGATGCAATTGTGCCGCTCTGCTCTTGATGGTGGTGACTTTCTCCTATGGAAAGGGGATTTTCAAGATAGGTGCAGATTTTTTGCTGAGCAGAACGCGGCTGGGGGACATGCAGATCGAAGCCTTGAAATGCTTACTGGCACTGGACCTTTTGAGGGCATCCAACAACAAGTTAATTATGACCTAGGAGTTTATGCACAGATAGCAAATGCAGCCCTTGGAGCCTGGAAGGCCTTACCTAATGCTAATACAGGAGACCAGCTTTCCAAGGTCTTGCAAGGCCCTACAGAACCTTTTCAAGAATTTGTGGACCGTATTATGCAGGTTGCTACTAAGATCTTTGGTAACGTGGAACCAGCAATGCCAGTAATTAAGCATATAGCCTTTGAGAATGCTAATAAATATTGTCAGGATGCTCTCAGGTTCCACAGAGATAAGTCCCTGCATGATTATCTCAAAATTTGCAGACATATTGACTCCACCCATGCCCTTGGGCAAGTGATAGCAGCAGCTGTTCAACACCCTCAGCCCCACCCTAGGGCGCCTCCCAAAACCTGTTTCAGATGTGGACAGCCTGGACATTTTAAAAAACAGTGCCCCAAAATTCTGCGACAAGGAAGATCACCCCCACAATCCTTGCAGGCCCCAGATCTTTGTCCAAGATGCCATAAAGGCTATCATTGGAGCAGTGATTGTAGGTCCAGATATGATGCCCAAGGCAATCCCCTATTGGGAAGCGGGGTCAGGGGCCCGCTCCGGGCCCCCCAACCTCAGGTGTACGGAGCCCAGCAGACACCTGTAACTTCCGGAACAGCGCAGACTCCTTCCAGAGTCCCTCTCCCACGGCGAGGAGCACCGACATTTCAACCCTCCTCAGAGCAGCACCAGGTAGCGCAGGACTGGACCTCTGTGCCACCTCCGGAGAGGTATTGACCCCGCTCCTGGGACCCCAACGGATAAAAACAGGAGTCAGGGGCCCCTTACCTAAGAATACCTTGGGCCTGATCCTAGGAAGAAGTAGTGCTACTATGCATGGAATCAGAGTACTCCCAGGAGTGATAGATGAGGATACTCCAGCAGAAATAGAGGTCATGGCAGAATCAGCCAAAGGCACTATAATCATTCCATCTGGAGCTAGATTTGCCCAGCTGATCTTGATCCCCAAGGTTCCAACTGACAACCCCATTCTTAAGAGAGATAGACAAGGAGGATTTGGACATTCTGGCCCCTTGGCATGTTGGGTCTCCGACATGCAAACCCGACCCACCTTACAGTTAGAGATAGAAGGGAGAAAATTCACAGGTTTACTTGATACCGGAGCTGACAGTACAGTTATATCCCAGGCACAGTGGCCAAGTTCCTGGCCATTAGAGGCCACCCCAACCGTTCTCCAAGGGATAGGAACTTCTCAGCCACAGAAAAGTGCCAGGATGTTAAGGTGGAAGGATCAAGCGGGGCATTCAGGAGTTTTCCAGCCGTATGTCTTACCACATATTCCTATCAATCTGTGGGGACGAGATTTGTTGAGTGCCATGAATGTTGTATTGACCTCTCAGCCTGTGCCAAATATGCTTAATAGACAGAGATACTTTCCTGGAAAAGGTTTGGGCAGACATCTTCAAGGTGACCCCCAACCAGTCTGTGACAGGGTTAAAAATTAGAGGCTGCAATTGAATTGGTAAAGGAACAGCTTGAGAGAAATTAAAAGAAGCCCATTGTTTACAGGCCTTTGCCTATATTTTAATATAACTCACAAAACAGGCATCCCTTATAATCCTCAGGGTCAAGCCATTGTTGAACGTGCCCTGGAAAGTTCAGCTTGCTCAGCTGACCCTTCAACTCCTGTGTGTCTGTGAAGTCAGTTTAAAGATAACTGGGGAATGCTCATCTTTCATTCGCCTTTTATGTAGCTCCTACAGAGCGCCATTGGCTTCGCCCTGCTAATGAGAATAAAGGCCAAGTAAAATGGAAAGATCTGGCCACAAATAAATGGCGAGGACCAGATCCAGTACTAACGTGGGGGCGAGGCTCTTTTTGTGTTTTTCCCCAGGATGAAGAAACACCTAGATGGGTTCCCGAAAGACTTACACGACAAATCTCCTTGGCTCCAACTCAACATGATCCCACTCCTAATGATGTTCTTGCAGGATAGGAGACCCTGACAGCAGTGGTGCAACTTCCTGATATCCTGCCCATGGGATCTCCAGCTGCTCCCCGATTTACCATCATATATGTGTTACCCCTGTGAAATGGCATTTAACTGGCAGCATGGATGTTTTAGGAACAAAGCGGAATCTTGGCCATGGGGCTGATGGTCATAGCCATGATTGCAGTACTGTTTAGTCTTCTTTGCCGCCTATGCAGGCAACAAGCCTGGGAGCAGGTCATTATTTGACAAACCATGATGGTTTTGGCTGTGGAAAACCCTAACGCTCAAGTTTGGTGAACATGGTGTGATGGGCAGCCAGAGACGGGTAAGATCTGGCAGCGCTGATGACCAACCTAAGACAGGGATTCCCCAGGTGGGGCTCCCCATGACGGGTAAGGCGTCAACTGACTGCTGGACAACCTAAGACAGGCGTCCATTAAAAAAAAACAAAAAAAGGGGGACATGCAGGTCCCGGTCTCCCAAGGATTAACTCCACAGCTTAGCTTGTTTCTCAGAGCATAACAGGATTGGTAATTTTGGCCTGATACATATAGCCACTGGCTTAACCGCAAGTTCCTGCTTCCTATTTGTCAAGTTATCTGCCAGGGGATTGGATAAAACTCAAGGGATTTAGGGTGGCCACGAGAGGATTGGATAAACACTGGGAGGAACTGAAGGGATTTAGGGTTGCCACTACTGGGAGGAACTGAAGGGATTTAGGGTGGCCACTACTGGGAGGAGCTAAGCAGAGTATAAAAGAAAGTCTGGAGTTGCAATAAAGATCAATCTGTCATCGATCGGCATTCGGTGTACTGCGTGTTGCCTTGTCTTGTCTCTCTGCGTTGTCTGCGTTGCAACCCTAGTCCCTCCGCTCGGCTCGGGGTACGTGGCGACGAGGGTGTTTCCAACAGTGAGCATACCACACAAACGAAGACTCCACAGGCGGGTTTCACATGACACCAACTCCAAATTCAGAAACTACTTCAGCGCCAAAGCCGTTTTCAGCTAGCCCTAAATACAAAGGCTCTAACGCAAATGTTGCTGTAAGAGCTAATTCCATCAAGCAACACTGCATGTTGCTGAATTGCATATTGAAGAAGAATCAGCCGAGTGGTCTTGTGGGAGAACAACTCCGTTTGGCTCACTGACTTCACACACCATCAAGCTGACAGGCAGCTCTCAAGCAAACTGTGTCTTCACAAATTATGCTTAATGCTGTTTGAGTGCATTGTCCTGAAATGCAGCTTGGTGAGCATCCCACAGAAACGAAGGCTCCACAGGCGGGTTTCACATGACGCCAACTCCACATTCAGAAACCACTTCAGCGACAAAGCTGTTTTCAGCTAGCCCTAAATACAAAGGGTCTGGACGCAAATGTTGCCGTAAGAGCTAATTCCATCAAGCAGCACTGCATGTTGCTGAATTGCATATTGAAGAAGAATCAGCCGAGTGGTTTTTGTTAGAGAACAACTCCATTTGGCTCACTGACTTCACACACCATCAGGCTGACAGGCAGCTCTCAGGCAAACTACGTGTTCACACACTAGGCTTAATGCCGTTTGAGTGCATTGTCCTGAAATGCAGCTTGGTGAGCATCCCACACAAACGAAGGCTCCACAGGCGGGTTTCACATGCCACCAACTCCACATTAAGAAACCACTTCAGCGACAAAGCTGTTTTCAGCTAGCCCTAAATACTAAGGCTCTGGACGCATATGTTGCTGCAAGAGCTAATTCCATCAAGCAACACTGCATGTTGCTGAATTGCATATTGAAGAAGAATCAGCCGAGTGGTTCTTGTGGCAGCAAAACTCCACTTGGCTCACTGACTTCACACACCATCAGGCTGACAGCAGCTCTCAAGCAAACTACGTCTTCACAGACTATGCTTAATGCCGTTTGAGTGTATTGTCCTGAAATGCAGCTTGGTGAGCATCCCAAACAAACGAAGACTCCACAGGCGGTTTTCACATGCCACCAACTCCACATTCAGAAACCACTTCAGCGCCAAAGCCGTTTTAGGCTAGCCCTAAATACAAAAGCTCTGGACGCAAATGTTGCTGTAAGAGCTAATTCCATCAAGCAACAGTGCATGTTGCTGAATTGCATATTAAAGAGGAATCAGCCGAGTGGTTCTTGTGAGAGAACAACTCCATTTGGCTCACTGACTTCACACACCATCAGGCTGACAGGCAGCTCTCAAGCAAACTATGTCTTCTTACTCTATGCTTAATGTTGTTTGAGTGCATTGTCTTGAAATGCAGCTCGGTGAGCATCCCAAACAAACGCAGGCTCCACAGGCAGGTTTCACATGCCACCAACTCCACATTCAGAAACCACTTCAGCGCCAAAGCCGTTTTCAGCTAGCCCTAAATACAAAGGCTCTAGACGCAAATGTTGCTGTAAGAGCTAATTCCATCAAGCAACACTGCATGTTGCTGAATTGCATATTGAAGAAGAATCAGCCGAGTGTTTTTTTGAGCTAGAAGAAGAGCATTTGGCTCACAGAGTTCACACACCATCAGGCTGACAGCAGCTCTCAAGCAAACTACGTGTTTACAGACTAGGCTTAATGCCGTTTGAGTGCATTGTCCTGAAATGCAGCTCGGTGAGCATCCCACACAAACGAAGACTTCACAGGCGTGTTTCACATGCTACCAACTCCACATTCAGAAAGCACTTCAGCGCCAAAGCCGTTTTCAGCTGGCCCTAAATACAAAGGCTCTAGACGCAAATGTTGCTGTAAGAGCTAATTCCATCAAGCAATACTGAATGTTGCTGAATTGCATACTGAAGAAGAATCAGCCGAGTGGTTCTTGTGGCAAGAACAACTCCATTTGGCTCACTGAGTTCATACACCTTCCGGCTTACAGGCAGCTCTCAAGCAAACTCAGATTTCTCAAAGTATGCTTACTGCCGTTTGAGTGCATTGTCCTGAAATGCAGCTTGGTGAGCATCCCACACAAACGAAGCCTGTACAGGCGGGTTTCACATGCTACCAACTCCACATTCAGAAACTACTTCAGCGCAAAAGCCGTTTTCAGCTAGCCCTAAATACAAAGGCTCTAGACAAATGTTGCTGTAAGAGCTAATTCCATCAAGCAATACTGAATGTTGCTGAATGCATATTGAAGAAGAATCAGTCGGTGGTTCTTGTGAGAGAACAACTCCATTTGGCTCACTGACTTCACACACCATCAGGCTGAAAGGCAGCTCTCAAGCAAACTCAGATTTCTCAAAGTATGCTTAATGTCGTTTGAGTGCATTGTCCTGAAATGCAGCTTGGTGAGCATCCCACACAAACGAAGGCTCCACAGGCGGGTTTCACATGTCTCCCACTCCACATTCAGAAACCACTTCAGCATCAGAGCCGTTTTCAGCTAGCACTAAATACAAAGGCTCTAGAAGCAAATGTTGCTGTAAGAGCTAATTCCATCAAGCAACACTGCATGTTGCTGAATTGCATATTGAAGAAGCATCAGCCGAGTGATTTTTGGGCTAAAAGAACTCCATTTGGCTCACTACTTCACACACCATCAGGCTGACAGGCAGCTCTCAAGCAAAGTACGTCTTCCCACACTAGGCTTAATGCCGTTTGAGGGCATTGTCCTGAAATGCAGCTTGGTGAGCATCCCACACAAACGAAGGCTCGACAGGCGAGTTTCACATGGCACCAACGTCTCATTCAGAAACCACTTCAGCGCCAAAGCCATTTTCAGCTAGCCCTAAATACAAAGGCTCTGGACGCAAATGTTGCTGTAAGAGCTAATTCCATCAAGCAACACTGCATGTTGCTGAATTGCATATTGAAGAAGAATCAGCCGAGTGGTTCTTATGGCAGCTCAACTCCACTTGAATCACTGACTTCACACACCATCAGGCTGACAGGCAGCTCTCAAGCAAACTCAGATTTGTCAAAGTATGTTTACTGCCATTTGAGTGCATTGTCCTGAAATGCAGCTTGGTGAGCATCCCACACAAACGAAGCCTACACAGGCGAGTTTCACATGGAACCAACTTCTCATTCAGAAACCACTTCAGCGCCAAAGCCATTTTCAGCTAGCCCTAAATACAAAGGCTTTGGACGCAAATGTTGCTGTAAGAGCTAATTCCATCAAGCAATACTGCATGTTGCTGAATTGCATATTGAAGAAGAATCAGCCGAGTGGTTCTTGCGGCAGCACAGCTTCATTTGGCTCACTGACTTCACACATCATCAGGCTGACAGCAGCTCTCAAGCAAACTACGTGTTCACAGACTAGGCTTAATGCCGTTTGAGTGCATTGTCCTGAAATGCAGCTTGGTGAGCATCCCACACAAACGAAGGCTCCATAGGCGGGTTTCACATGCCACCAACTCCACATTCAGAAACCACTTCAGCGCCAAAGCCGTTTTCAGCTAACCATAAATATAAAGGCTCTAGACGCAAATGTTGCTGTAAGAGCTAATTCCATCAAGCAACACTGTATGTTGCTGAATTGCATATTGAAGAAGAATCAGCCGAGTGATTTTTTGGGCTAGAAGAACTCCATTTGGCTCACTCACTTCACACACCATCAGGCTGACAGGCAGCTCTCAAGCAAAGTACATCTTCACACACTATGCTTAATGCCGTTTGAGGGCATTGTCCTGAAATGCAGGTTGGTGAGCATCCCACACAAACGAAGGCTCCACAGGCGAGTTTCACATGCCACTAACTTCTCATTCAGAAACCACTTCAGTGCCAAAGATGTTTTCAGCTAGCCCTAAATACAAAGGCTCTAGACGCAAATGTTGCTGTTAGAGCTAATTCCTTCCAGCAACACTCTATGTTGCTGAATTGCATATTGAAGAAGAATCAGCCGAGTGGTTCTTATGGCAGCACAACTCCACTTGAATCACTGACTTCACACAGCATCAGGATGACAGGCAGCTCTCAAGCAAACTCAGATTTCTCAAAGTATGCTTACTGCCATTTGAGAGCATTGTCCTGAAATGCAGCTTGGTGAGCATCCCACACAAACGAAGCCTGTACAGGCGGGTTTCACATGCTACCAACTCCACATTCAGAAACTACTTCAGCGCAAAAGCCGTTTTCAGCTAGCCCTAAATACAAAGGCTCTAGACAAATGTTGCTGTAAGAGCTAATTCCATCAAGCAATACTGAATGTTGCTGAATGCATATTGAAGAAGAATCAGTCGGTGGTTCTTGTGAGAGAACAACTCCATTTGGCTCACTGACTTCACACACCATCAGGCTGAAAGGCAGCTCTCAAGCAAACTCAGATTTCTCAAAGTATGCTTAATGTCGTTTGAGTGCATTGTCCTGAAATGCAGCTTGGTGAGCATCCCACACAAACGAAGGCTCCACAGGCGGGTTTCACATGTCTCCCACTCCACATTCAGAAACCACTTCAGCATCAGAGCCGTTTTCAGCTAGCACTAAATACAAAGGCTCTAGAAGCAAATGTTGCTGTAAGAGCTAATTCCATCAAGCAACACTGCATGTTGCTGAATTGCATATTGAAGAAGCATCAGCCGAGTGATTTTTGGGCTAAAAGAACTCCATTTGGCTCACTACTTCACACACCATCAGGCTGACAGGCAGCTCTCAAGCAAAGTACGTCTTCCCACACTAGGCTTAATGCCGTTTGAGGGCATTGTCCTGAAATGCAGCTTGGTGAGCATCCCACACAAACGAAGGCTCGACAGGCGAGTTTCACATGGCACCAACGTCTCATTCAGAAACCACTTCAGCGCCAAAGCCATTTTCAGCTAGCCCTAAATACAAAGGCTCTGGACGCAAATGTTGCTGTAAGAGCTAATTCCATCAAGCAACACTGCATGTTGCTGAATTGCATATTGAAGAAGAATCAGCCGAGTGGTTCTTATGGCAGCTCAACTCCACTTGAATCACTGACTTCACACACCATCAGGCTGACAGGCAGCTCTCAAGCAAACTCAGATTTGTCAAAGTATGTTTACTGCCATTTGAGTGCATTGTCCTGAAATGCAGCTTGGTGAGCATCCCACACAAACGAAGCCTACACAGGCGAGTTTCACATGGAACCAACTTCTCATTCAGAAACCACTTCAGCGCCAAAGCCATTTTCAGCTAGCCCTAAATACAAAGGCTTTGGACGCAAATGTTGCTGTAAGAGCTAATTCCATCAAGCAATACTGCATGTTGCTGAATTGCATATTGAAGAAGAATCAGCCGAGTGGTTCTTGCGGCAGCACAGCTTCATTTGGCTCACTGACTTCACACATCATCAGGCTGACAGCAGCTCTCAAGCAAACTACGTGTTCACAGACTAGGCTTAATGCCGTTTGAGTGCATTGTCCTGAAATGCAGCTTGGTGAGCATCCCACACAAACGAAGGCTCCATAGGCGGGTTTCACATGCCACCAACTCCACATTCAGAAACCACTTCAGCGCCAAAGCCGTTTTCAGCTAACCATAAATATAAAGGCTCTAGACGCAAATGTTGCTGTAAGAGCTAATTCCATCAAGCAACACTGTATGTTGCTGAATTGCATATTGAAGAAGAATCAGCCGAGTGATTTTTTGGGCTAGAAGAACTCCATTTGGCTCACTCACTTCACACACCATCAGGCTGACAGGCAGCTCTCAAGCAAAGTACATCTTCACACACTATGCTTAATGCCGTTTGAGGGCATTGTCCTGAAATGCAGGTTGGTGAGCATCCCACACAAACGAAGGCTCCACAGGCGAGTTTCACATGCCACTAACTTCTCATTCAGAAACCACTTCAGTGCCAAAGATGTTTTCAGCTAGCCCTAAATACAAAGGCTCTAGACGCAAATGTTGCTGTTAGAGCTAATTCCTTCCAGCAACACTCTATGTTGCTGAATTGCATATTGAAGAAGAATCAGCCGAGTGGTTCTTATGGCAGCACAACTCCACTTGAATCACTGACTTCACACAGCATCAGGATGACAGGCAGCTCTCAAGCAAACTCAGATTTCTCAAAGTATGCTTACTGCCATTTGAGAGCATTGTCCTGAAATGCAGCTTGGTGAGCATCCCACACAAACGAAGGCTCCATAGGCAGGTTTCACATGCCACCAACTCCACATTCAGAAACCACTTCAGCGCCAAAGACCTTTTCTGCTAGCCCTAAATACAAAGGCTCTAGATGCAAATGTTGCTGTAAGAGCTAATTCCATCAAGCAACACTGCATGTTGCTGAATTGCATATTGAAGAAGAATCAGCCGAGTGAATTTTTGGGCTAGAAGAACTCCATTTGGCTCACTGATTTCACACGCCATCAGGGTGAAAGGCAGCTCTCAAGCAAACTATGTCTTCACACACTATGCTTAATGCCGTTTGAGTGCATGGTCCTGAAATGCAGCTTGGTGAGCATCCCACACAAACGAAGGCTCCACAGGCGGGTTTCACATGCAACCAACTCCACTTTGAGGAACCACTTCAGCGCAAAGCCGTTTTCAGCTAGCCCTAAATACAGAAGCTCTAGATGCAAATGTTGCTGTAAGAGCTAATTCCATCAAGCAACACTGCATGTTGCTGAATTGCATATTGAAGAAGAATCAGCTGAGTGGTCCTTGTGGGAGAACAACTCCATTTGGCTCACTGACGTCACACACCTTCAGGCTGACAGACACCTCTCAAGCAAACTAAGTCTTCACACACTATGCTTCAAGCCGTTTGAGGGCATTGTCCTGAAATGCAGCTTGGTGAGCATCCCACACAAACGAAGGCTCCACAGGCGGGTTTCACATGCCACCAACTCCACATTCAGAAACCACTTCAGCGCCAAAGCCGTTTTCAGCTAGCCCTAAATACAAAGGCTCTGCACGGAAATGTTGCTGTAAGAGCTAATTCCATCAAGCAACACTGCATGTTGCTGAATTGCATATTGAAGAAGAATCAGCCGAGTGGTTGTTGTGGCAAGAACAACTCCATTTGGCTCACTGACTTCACACGCCATCAGGCTGACAGGCAGCTCTCAAGCAAATACAGATTTCTCAATGTATTCTTACTGCCGTTTGAGTGCATTGTCGTGAAATGCAGCTTGGTGAGCATCCCACACAAACGAAGCCTCCACAGGAGGGTTTCACATGCTACCAACTCCACATTCGGAAACCACTTCAGCGCCAAAGCCGTTTTCAGCTAGTCCTTTATACAAAGGCTCTATATGCAAATGTTGCTGTAAGAGCTAATTCCATCAAGCAACACTGCATGTTGCTGAATTGCATATTGAAGAAGAATCAGTCGAGTCGTTCTTGTGGGAAAACAACTCCATTTGGCTCACTGACTTCACACGCCATCAGGCTGACAGGCAGCTCTCCAGCAAATTCAGGTTTGTCAAAACACGCTTAATGCCGTTTGAGTGCATTGTCCTGAAATGCAGCTTGGTGAGCATCCCACACAAACGAAGGCTCCACAGGCGGGTTTCACATGCCACCAACTCCACATTCAGAAATCACTTCAGCACCAAAGCAATTTTCAGCTAGCCCTAAATACAAAGGCTCTGGACGCAAATGTTGCTGTAAGAGCTAATTCCATCAAGCAACACTGCATGTTGCTGAATTGCATATTGAAGAAGAATCAGCCGAGTGATTTTTTGGGATAGAACAACTCCATTTGGCTCACTGACTTCACACACCATCAGGCTGAGAGGTAGCTCTCAAGCAAAGTACATCTTCACACACTATGCTTAATGCCGTTTGAGTGCATTGTCCTGAAATGCAGGTTGGTGAGCATCCCACACAAACGAAGGCTCCACAGGCGAGTTTCACATGCCACTAACTTCTCATTCAGAAACCACTTCAGCGCAAAAGCCGTTTTCAGCTAGCCCTAAATACAAAGGCTCTAGACGCAAATGTTGCTGTAAGAGCTAATTCCATCAAGCAACACTGCATCTTGCTGAATTGCATATTGAAGAAGAATCAGCCGAGTGGTTCTTATGGCAGCACAACTCCACTTGAATCACTGACTTCACACAGCATCAGGCTGACAGGCAGCACTCAAGCAAACTCAGATTTCTCAAAGTATGCTTACTGCCATTTGAGTGCATTGTCCTGAAATGCAGCTTGGTGAGCATCCCACACAAACGAAGGCTCCATAGCAGGTTTCACATGCCACGAACTCCACATTCAGAAACCACTTCAGCGCCAAAGACCTTTTCTGCTAGCCCTAAATACAAAGGCTCTAGATGCAAATGTTGCTGTAAGAGCTAATTCCATCAAGCAACACTGCATGTTGCTGAATTGCATATTGAAGAAGAATCAGCCGAGTGATTCTTGCGGGAGAACAACTCCATTTGGCTCACAGAATTCACACACCATCAGGCTGACAGGCAGCTCTCAAGCAAACTACGTGTTCACAGACTATGCTTAATGCCGTTTGAATGCATTGTCCTGAAATGCAACTTGGTGAGCATCCCACACAAACGAAGCCTCCAAAGGCGGGTTTCACATGCATCCAAATCCACATTCAGAAACCAGTTCAGTGCCAAAGCCGTTTCCAGGTAGCCATAAATACAAAGGGTCTGGACGTAAATGTTGCTGTAAGAGCTAATTCCATCAAGCAACACTGCATGTTGCTGAATTGCATATTGAAGAAGAATCAGCCAAGTGGTTCTTGTGGGAGAACAACTCCATTTGGCTCACTGACGTCACACACCATCAGGCTGACAGGCAGCTCTCAAGCAAACTACGTCTTCACACACTTGGATTAAAGACGTTTGAGTGCATTGTCCTGAAATGTAGCTTGGTGAGCATCCCACACAAACGAAGGCTCCATAGGCGGGTTTCACATGCCACCAACTCCACATTCAGAAACCACTTCAGTGCCAAAGCCGTTTCCAGCTAGCCCTAAATACAAAGGCTCTAGACGCAAATGTTGCTGTAAGAGCTAATTCCATCAAGCAACACTGCATGTTGCTGAATTGCATACTGAAGAAGAATCAGCCGAGAGGTTCTTGTGAGAGAACAACTCCATTTGGCTCACTGACTTCAGAAACCATCAAGCTGACAGGCAGCTCTCAAGCAAACTCCGTGTTCACAGACTATGCTTAATGCCGTTTGAATGCATTGTCATGAAATGCAACTTGGTGAGCATCCCACACAAACGAAGGCTCCCCAGGCGGGTTTCACATGCCACCAGCTCCACTTTAAGAAACCACTTCAGCGCAAACCCGTTTTCTGCTAGCCCTAAATACACAAGGCTCTAGAAGCAAATGTTGCTGCAAGAGCTAATTCCATGAAGCAACACTGCATATTGCTGAATTGCATATTGAGTAAGAATCAGCCAAGTGGCTCTTGTGGCAGCACAACTCCACTTGACTCACTGACGTCACACACCATCAGGCTGACAGGCAGCTCTCAAGCAAACTCAGATTTCTCAAAGTATGTTTACTGCCGTTTGAGTGCATTGTCCTGAAATGCAGCTGGGTGAGCATCCCACACAAACGAAGGCTGCACAGGCAGATTTCACATGCCACCAACTCCACATTCAGAAACCAATTCAGCTCCAAAGCCGTTTTCAGCTAGCCCTAAATACAAAGGTTCTAGACGCAAATGTTGCTGTAAGAGCTAATTCCATCAAGCAACACTGCATGTTGCTGAATTGCACATTGAAGAAGAATCAGCCGAGTGGTTCTTGTGCAAGAACAACTCCACTTGGCTCACTGACTTCACACAGCATCAGGCTGACAGGCAGCTCTCAAGCAAACTCAGATTTCTCAAAGTATGCTTAATGCCGTTTGAGTGCATTGTCCTGAAATGCAGCTTGGTGAGCATCCCACACAAACAAAGGCTCCACAGGCGGGTTTCACATGCCACCAACTCCACATTCAGAAACCACTTCAGCGCCAAAGCCATTTCCAGCTAGCCCTAAATACAAAGGCTCTGGACGCAAATGTTGCTGTAAGAGCTACTTCCATAAAGCAACACTGCATGTTGCTGAATTGCATATTGAGGAAGAATCAGCTTAGTGGTTCTTGTGCAAGAACAACTCCATTTGGCTCACTGACTTCACACACCATCAGGCTGACAGGCAGCTCTCAGGCAAACTACGTCTTCACAGTAGGCTTAAAGACGTTTGAGTGCATTGTCCTGAAATGCAGCTTGGTGAGCATCCCACACAAATGAAGACTACACAGGCAGGTTTCACATGCCACCAACTCCACATTCACAGACAACTTCAGCGCAAAAGCCGTTTTCTGCTAGACCTAAATACAAAGGTTCTAGACGCAAATGTTTCTGTAAGAACTAATTCCATCAAACAACACTGCATGTTGCTGAATTGCATATTGAAGAAGAATCAGCCGAGTGGTTCTTGTGGCACACAACTGCACTTACCTCACTGACTTCACACACCATCAACCTGAAAGGTAGCTCTCAACCAAACTATGTCTTCACACACTATGCTTAATGCCGTTTGAGTGCATTGTCTTGAAATGCAGCCTGGTGAGCATCCCACACAAACGAAGGCTCCACAGGCGAGTTTTACATGCCACCTACTCCACATTCAGAAACCACTTCAGTGCCAAAGCCGTTTCTAGCTAGCCCTAAATGCAAAGGCTCTAGACACAAAAGTTGCTGTAAGAACTAATTCCATCAAACAACACTGCATGTTGCTGAATTGCATATTGAAGAAGAATCAGTCGAGTGGTTCTTGTGGCAGCACAACTTCACTTGGCTCACTGACTTCACCCACCATCAGGCTGACAGGCAGCTCTCAAGCAAACTCAGATTTCTCAAAGCATGCTTAATGCCGTTTGAGTGCATTGTCCTGAAATGCAGCTTGGTGAGCATCCCACACAAACGAAGGCTCCATAGGAGGGTTTCAGATGACACCAACTCCACATTCAGAAATCACTTCAGAACCAAAGCCGTTTTCAGCTAGCCCTATATACAAAGGCTCTGGATGCAAATGTTGCTGTAAGATCTAATTCCATCAAGCAATACTGCATGTTGCTGAATTGCATATTGAAGAAGAATCAGATGAGTGGTTCTAGTGGCAGCACAACTTCATTTGGCTCACTGACGTCACACACCATCAGGCTGACAGGCAGCTCTCAAGCAAACTACGTCTTCACACACTATGCTTAATGCTGTTTGAGTGCATTGTCCTGAAATGCAGCTTGGTGAGCATCCCACACAAACGAAGGCTCCATAGGCGGGTTTCAGATGACACCAACTCCACATTCAAAAACACCTTCAAACCCAAAGCCATTTTCAGCTAGCCCTAAATACAAAGGCTCTAGATGCAAATGTTGCTGTAAGAGCTAATTCCATCAAGCAACACTGCATGTTGCTGAATTGCAGATTGAAGATAAATCAGCTGAGTGCTTCTTGTGGGAGAACAACTCCATTTGGCTCACTGACTTCACACACCTTCAGGCTGACAGGCAGCTCTCAAGCAAACTCAGATTTCTCAAAGTATGCTTAATGCCGTTTGAGTGCATTGTCCTGAAATGCAGCTTGGTGAGCACCCCACACAAACGAAGGATCCATAGTCGGGTTTCAGATGACACCAACTCCACATTCAAAAACACCTTCAAACCCAAAGCCATTTTCAGCTAGCCCTAAATACAAAGGCTCTACATGCAAATGTTGCTGTAAGAGCTAATTCCATCAAGCAACACTGCATGTTACTGAATTGCATATTAAATAAGAATCAGCTGAGTGGTTCTTGTGGCAAGAACAACTCCATTTGGCTCATTGATTTCACACACCATCAAGCTGAAAGGCAGCTCTCAAGCAAACTACGTCTTCAGACACTATGCTTACTGCCGTTTGAGTGCATTGTCCTGAAATGCAGCTTGGTGAGCATCCCACGCAAACGAAGCCTCCACAGGCGGGTTTCAAATGCCACCAACTCCACATTCAGAAACCACTGCAGCCCCAAAGCAGTTTCCAGCTAGCCCTAAATACAAAGGCTCTAGACGCAAATGTTGCTGTAAGAGCTAATTCCATCAAGCAACACTGCATGTTGCTGAATTGCATATTGAAGAAGAATCAGCCGAGTGATTTTTTGGGCTAGAAGAACTCCATTTGGCTCACTGACTTCACCCACCATCAGGCTGAGAGGCAGCTCTCAAGCAAACTACGTCTTCACACACTATTCTTAAAGCTGTTTGAGTGCATTGTCCTGAAATGCAGCTTGGTGAGCATCCCACACAAACGAAGGCTCCAAAGGCAGGATTCACATGCCACCAACTCCACATTCAGAAACCACTTCAGCGCCAAAGCCGTTTTCAGCTAACCCTAAATACAAAGGCTCTAGACGCAAATGTTGCTGCAAGAGCTAATTCCATCAACCAACACTGCATCTTGCTGAATTGCATATTGAAGAAGAATCAGCCGAGTGGTTCTTGTGGGAGAACAACTCCATTTGGCTTACTGACTTCACACACCATCAGGCTGACAGGCAGCTCTCAAGCAAACACAGATTTCTCAAAGTACGTTTACTGCCGTTTGAGTGCATTGTCCTGAAATGCAGCTTGGTGAGCATCCCACACAAACGAAGGCTCCACAGGCGGGTTTCAGATGCCAACAACTCCACATTCAGAAACCACTTCAGCGCCAAAGCCGTTTTCAGCTAGCCCTAAATACAAAGGCTCTAGACGCAAATGTTGCTGTAAGAGCTAATTCCATCAAGTAACACTACATGTTGATGAATTGCATATTGAAGAAGAATCAGCCGAGTGGTTCTTGTGGCAGCACAACTAGACTTGGCTCTTGGATTTCACACACCATCAGACTGACAGGCAGCTCTCAAGAAAACTCCGTGTTCACACACTGTGCTTAATGCCGTTTGAGTACATTGTCCTGAAATGCAGCTTGGTGAGCATTCCACACAAACGAAGGCTGCACATGCGGGTTTCACATGCCACCAGCTCCACATTCAGAAACCACTTCAGCGCCAAAGCCGTTTTCAGCTAGCCCTAAATACAAAGGCTCTAGACGCAAATGTTGCTTAAGAGCTAATTCCATCAAGTAACACTACATGTTGATGAATTGCATATTGAAGAAGAATCAGCCGAGTTGTTTTTCCGGCAGAACAACTCCATTTGGCTCACTGACTTCACAAACCATCAGGCTGACAGGCAGCTTTCAAGCAAACTACGTCTTCAAACACTATGCTTAATGCCGTATGAGTGCATTGTTCTGAAATGCAGCTTGGTGAGGATCCCACGCAAACGTTTCACATGCCACCAACTCCACACTTCACTGCGAAATCCGTTTTCAGATAGCCCTCAATGCAAAGGCTCTTGACGCAAATATTGGTGTGAGAGCTAATTAAATCAAGGAAACACTGCATATAGGTGCAAGGCATATTGAAGAAGAATCAGCCGAGTGGTCTTCTGTGAGAACAACTCCATTTAGCTCACTAACTTCACACACCATCAGGCTTCCAAGCAGCTCTCAAGGAAACTCACTTTTCACACTCTATGCTTAAGGCCCTTTGAGAGCATTATCAAGGAGTGAACCTGCTAGAGCATCGCACACAAACGAATGCTCCATGTGCGGGTTTCACATGCCACCAACTCCACATTCACAGACAACTTCAGCGCCAAAGCCGTTTTCAGATAGCCCTCAATGCAATGGTTCTGGACGCAAATATTGGTGTGAGAGCTAATTCAATCAAGGAAACACTGCATGTTGGTGAAGGGCATATTGAAGAAGAAACAGCCGAGAGGTTCTTGTGGGAGAACAACTCCATTTGACTCACTAAATTCACACACCATCAGGCTTCCAAGCAGCTCTCAAGGAAACTCACTTTTCACACTCTATGCTTAAGGGCCTTTGAGTGCATTATCTAGGAATGAACCTGGTAGAGCATCGCACACAAACGAATGCTTCACATGCGTGTTTCACATGCCACCAACTCCACATTCACAGACAACTTCAGCGCCAAAGACGTTTTCAGATAGCCTTCAATGCAAAGGCTGTAGACGCAAATATGGTGTGAGAGCTAATTCAATCAACGAAACACTGCATGTTGGTGCAGGACATATTGAAGAAGAATCAGCCGAGTGGTTCTTGTGGGAGAACAACTCCATTTGGCTCACTAACTTCACACACCATCAGGCTTCCAAGCAGCTCTCAAGGAAACTCACTTTTCACACTCTTTGCATAATGCCCTCTGAGTGCATAGGATTGAAATGAAGCTTGGTGAACATCCCACACAAACGAATGCTCCACATGCGGGTTTCACATGCCACCAACTCCAGATTCACAGACAACTTCAGCGCCAAAGACGTTTTCAGATAGCCCTCAATGCAAACGCTCTAGACGCAAATATTGTTGGGAGAGCTAATTCAATCAAAGAAACACTGCATGTTGGTCGAGGACATATTGAAGAAGAAGCAGCCGAGTGGTTCTTGTGGGAGAACAACTCCAATTGGCTCTCTAACTTCATACACCATCAGGCTTAAAAGCAGCTGTCAAGGAAACTCACTTTTAACACTCTATGCTTAGTGCCCTTTGAGTGCATTATCTAGGAATGAACCTGGTAGAGCATCCCTCAGAAACCAATGCTGCACATGCGGCTTTCACATGCCACCAACTACACATTCACAGACAACTTCTTCGCCAAAGCCGTTTCCAGATAGCCCTCAATGCAAAGGCTCTAGACGCAAATATTCGTGTGAGAGCTAATTCAATCAAGGAAACACTGCATGTTGGTGAAGGGCATATTGAAGAAGAATCAGCCGAGTGGTTCTTGTGGGAGAACAACACCATTTGACTCACTAAATTCACACACCATCAGGCTTCCAAGCACCTCTCAAGGAAACTCAGTTTTCACACTCTATTTTTAACCCCCTATGAGTGCATAGGACTGAACTGAACCTTGTAGAGCATCCCACACAAACGAATGCTCCACATGTGGCTTTCACATGCGACCGACTCAACATTCACAGACAACTTCAGCGCCAAAGCCGTTTCCAGAAAGCCCTCAATGCAAAGGCTCTAGACGCAAATATTGGTGTGAAAGCTGGTTCAATCAAGCAAATTGCATGTTGGTGAAGGTCATATTGAAGAAGAATCAGCCGAGTGGTTCTTGTGGGAGAACAACTTCATTTGGCTCACTAACTTCACACACCATCAGGCTTCCAAGCAGCTCTCAAGGAAACTCAGTTTTCACACTCTATGCTTAATGCCCTTTTATTGCATTATCTAGGAATGAACCTGGTAGAGCATCCCACACAAACGAATGCTCCATATGCGGGTTTCACATGCCACCAACTCCACATTCACAGACAACTTCAGCGTCAAAGACGTTTTCAGATAGCCCTCAATGCAAAGGCTCTAGATGCAAATATTGGTGTGAGAGCTAATTCAATCAAGGAAACACAGCATGTTCGTGAAGGGCTTATTGAAGAATAATCAGCCGAGTGGTTCTTGTGGGAGAACAACTCCATTTGGCTCACTAACTTCACACACCATCATGCTTCCAAGCAGCTCTCAAGGAAACTCACTTTTCACACTCTATGCTTAAGGCCCTTTGAGAGCATTATCAAGGAATGAACCTGGTAGAGCATCCCACACAAACGAATGCTCCATATGCGGGTTTCACATGCCACCAACTCCACATTCACAGACAACTTCAGCGCCATAGACTTTTTCAGATAGCCATCAATGCAAAGGCTCTAGACGCAAATATTTTTGTGAGAGCTAATTCAATCAAGGAAACACTGCATGTTGGTGAAGGGCATATTGAAGAAGAACCAGCCGAGTGGTTCTTGTGGGAGAACAACTTCATTTGGCTCACTAACTTCACACACCATCAGTCTTCCAAGCAGCTCTCAAGGAAACTCAGTTTTCACACTCTATGCTTAATGCCCTTTGAGTGCATTATCTGAGAATGATAATAGTCGATCATCCCAAACAAACGAATGCTCCACATGCGGGTTTCACATGCCACCAACTTCAGATTCACAGGCATCTTGAGCGCCACAGCCGTTTTCAGATAGCCCTCAATGCAAAGGCTCTAGACGCAAATATTGGTGTGAGAGCTAATTCAATCAAGGGAACACTGCATGTTGGTGAAGGGCTTATTGAAGAAGAATCAGCCGAGTGGTTCTTGTGGGAGAACAACACCATTTGACTCACTAACTTCACACACCATCAGGCTTCCAAGCAGCTCTCAAGGAAACTCACTTTTCACACTCTGTGCTTAATGCCCTTTGAGTGCAGTATCTAGGAATGAACCTTGTAGAGCATCCCACACAATCCAATGCTCCATATGCGGGTTTCACTTGCCACCAACTCCACATTCACAGACAACTTCAGCGCCAAAGCCGTTTTCAGATAGCCCTCAAAGCAAAGGCTCTAGACACAAATATTGGTGTGAGAGCTAATCCAATCAAGGAAGCACTGCATGTTGGTGAAGGGCATATTGAAGAAGAATCAGCCGAGTGGTTCTTGTGGGAGAACAACTCCATTTGACTCACTAACTTCACACACCAGCAGGCTTACAAGCAGCTCTCAAGGAAACTCACTTGTCACACTCTATGCTTAATGCCCTATGAGTGCATGGGACGGAAATGAAGCTTGGTGAGCATCTCACAAAAACGAATGTTCCACATAAGGCTTTCACATGCCAACAAATCCACCTTCACAGACAATTTCAGCGCCAATGACGGTTTCAGATAGCTCTCAATGCAAAGGCTCTAGACGCAAATATTGGTGTGAGAGCTAATTCAATCAAGGAAACACTGAATGTTGGTGAAGGGCATATTGAAGAAGGATCAGCCGAGTGTTTCTTGTGGGAGAACAATTCCATTTGGCTCACTAACTTCACACACCATCAGGCTTCCAAGCAGCTCTCAAGGAAACTCAGTTTTCACACTCTATGCTTAAGTCCCTTTTACTGCATTATCAAGGAATGAAACTGTTAGAACATCGCACACAAACGAATGCTCCACATGCGGGTTTCACATGCCACCAACTCCACATTCACAGACAACTTCAGCGCCAAAGCCGTTTTCAGATAGCCCTCAATGCAAAGGCTCTAGACGCAAATATTGTTGTGCGAGCTTATTCAATGAGAAAACACTGCATGTTCGTGAAGGTCATATTGAAGAAGAATCAGCCGAGTGGTTCTTGTGGGAGAACAACTCCATTTGGCTCACAAAATTCACACACCATCAGGATTCCAAGCAGCTCTCAAGCAAACTCAGTTTTCACACACTCTATGCTTAATGCCCTTTGAGTGCATTATCTAGGAATGAACCTGGTAGAGCATCCCACACAAACGAATGCTCCGCATGCGGGTTTCACATGCCACCAACTCCACATTCTCAGGCAACTTCAGCACCACAGCCGTTTTCAGATAGCCCTCAATGCAAAGGCTCTAGACGCAAATATTGGTGTGAGAGCTAATTCAATCAAGGAAACACTGCATGTTGGGTGAGGGCATATTGAAGAAGAATCAGCCGAGTGGTTCTTGTGGGAGAACAACTCCATTTGGCTCACTAACTTCACACACCATCAGGCTTCCAAGCAGCTCTCAAGGAAAATCACTTTTCACACTCTATGCTTAAGGACCTTTGAGAGCATTATCAAGGAATGAACCTGGTAGAGCATCCCACAAAAACGAATGCTCCACATGCGGGTTTCAACTGCCACCAACTCCGCATTCACAGACAACTTCAGCGCCATAGCCGTTTTCAGATAGCCCTCAATGCAAAGGCTCTAGACACAAATATTGTTGTGAAAGCTAGTTCAATCAAGTGAATTGCATGTTCATGAAGGTCATATTGAAGAAGAATCAGCCGAGTGGTTCTTGTGGGAGAACAACTCCATTTGGCTCACAAAATTCACACACCATCAGGCTTCCAAGCAGCTCTCAAGGAAACTCAGTTTTCACAATCTATGCTTAGTGCCCTCTGAGTGCATTATCTGGAAATGAACCTGGTAGAGCACCCCACACAAACGAATGCTCCACATGCGTGTTTCACATGCCACCAACTCCACATTCACAGACAACTTCAGCGCCAAAGCCGTTTTCAGATAGCCCTCAAAGCAAAGGCTCTAGACACAAATATTGTTGTGAGAGCTAATTCAAGCAAGGAAACAATGCATGTTGTTGAAGGGCATATTGAAGAAGAATCAGCCGAGTGGTTCTTGTGGGAGAACAACTCCTTTGACTCACTAACTTCACACACCATCAGGCTTCCAAGCAGCTCTCAAGGAAACTCACTTGTCACACTCTATGCTTAATGCCCTATGAGTGCATAGGACGGAAATGAAGCTTGGTGAGCATCACACACAAACGAATGATCCACATGCGGGTTTCACATACCACCAACTCCACATTGTCAGACAACTTCAGCGCCAAAGACGTTTTCAGATACCCATCAATGCAAAGGCTCTAGGCACAAATATTGGTGTGAGAGCTAATTCAATCAATGAAACACTGCATGTTCGTGAAGGGCATATTGAAGAAGGATCAGCCGAGTGGTTCTTGTGGGAGAACAACTCCATTTGACTCACTAACTTCACACACCATCAGGCTTCCAAGCATCTCTCAAGGAAACTCACTTTTCACACTCTATTTTTAACCCCCTATGGGTGCATAGGACGGAAATGAAGGTTGGTGAGCAACCCATACAAACGAATGCTCCACATGCGGGTTTCACATGCCACTAAATCCACATTCACAGACAACTTCAGCGCCAATTACGGTTTCATATGGCCCTCAATGCAAAGGCTCTAGACGCAAATATTGGTGTGAGAGCTAATTCAATCAAGGAAACACTGCATGTTGGTGAAGGGCATATTGAAGAAGAATCAGCCGAGTGGTTCTTGTGGGAGAACAACTCCATTTGGCTCACTAACTTCACACACCATCAGGCTTACAAGCAGCTCTCAAGGAAACTCACTTATCACACTCTACGCTTAATGCCCTTTGAGTGCATTATCTAGGAATGAACAAGGTAGAGCATCACACACAAACAAATGCTCCACATGCAGGTTTCACATGCCACCAACTCCACATTCACAGACAACTTCAGCGCCACAGCCGTTTTCAGATAGCCCTCAATGCAAAGGCTCTAGACTCAAATATTGTTGTGAGAGCTAATTCAATCAAGGAAATACTGCATGTTCGTGAAAGGCGTATTGAAGAAGGATCAGCCGAGTGGTTCTTGTGGGAGAACAACTCCATTTGACTCACTAACTTCACACACCATCAGGCTTCCAAGCAGCTCTCAAGGAAACTCAGTTTTCACACTCTATGCTTAATGCCCTATGAGTGAATAGGACTGAAATGAAGCTTGGTGAGCATCCTACACAAACGAATACTCCACATGCGGGTTTCACATGCCACTAAATCCACATTCACAGACAACTTCAGCGCCAAAGCCGTTTTCAGATAGCCCTCAATGCAAAGGCTCTAGACGCAAATATTGGTGTGAGAGCTAATTCAATCAGGGAAACACTGCATGTTGGTGAAGGGCATATTGAAGAAGAATCCTCCGAGTGGTTCTTGTGGGAGAACAACTCCATTTGGCTCACAAAATTCACACACCATCAGGCTTCCAAGCAGCTCTCAAGGAAACTCACTTTTCACACTCTGTGCTTAATGCCCTTTGAGTGCATTATCTAGGAATGAACCTGGTAGAGCATCCCACACAAACGAATACTCCACATGTGAGTGTCACATGCCACCAACTCCACATTCACAGACAACTTCAGCGCCAAAGCCGTTTCCAGATAGCCCTCAATGCAAAGGCTCTAGACGCAAATATTGGTGTGAGAGCTAATTCAATCAAGGAAACACTGCATGTTGGTGAAGGGCATATTGAAGAAGAATCAGCCGAGTGGTTCTTGTGGGAGAACAACTCCATTTGACTCACTAACTTCACACACCATCAGGCTTCCAAGCAGCTCTCAAGGAAACTCACTTGTCACACTCTATGCTTAATGCCCTTTGAGTGCATAGGACAGAAATGAAGCTTGGTGAGCATCACACACAAACGAATGCTCCACATGCGGGTTTCACATACCACCAACTCCACATTCTCAGGCAACTTCAGCGCCAAAGACGTTTTCAGATAGCCATCAATGCAAAGGCTCTAGGCACAAATATTGGTGTGAGAGCTAATTCAATCAATGAAACACTGCATGTTCGTGAAGGGCATATTGAAGAAGGATCAGCCGAGTGGTTCTTGTGGGAGAACAACTCCATTTGACTCACTAACTTCACACACCATCAGGCTTCCAAGCAGCTCTCAAGGAAACTCACTTTTCACACTCTATGCTTAATGCCCTATGAGTGAATAGGACTGAAATGAAGCTTGGTGAGCATCCTACACAAACGAATACTCCACATGCGGGTTTCACATGCCACTAAATCCACATTCACAGACAACTTCAGCGCCAAAGCCGTTTTCAGATAGCCCTCAATGCAAAGGCTCTAGACGCAAATATTGGTGTGAGAGCTAATTCAATCAGGGAAACACTGCATGTTGGTGAAGGGCATATTGAAGAAGAATCAGCCGAGTGGTTCTTGTGGGAGAACAACTCCATTTGGCTCACAAAATTCACACACCATCAGGCTTCCAAGCAGCTCTCAAGGAAACTCAGTTTTCACACTCTGTGCTTAATGCCCTTTGAGTGCATTATCTAGGAATGAACCTGGTAGAGCATCCCACACAAACGAATACTCCACATGTGAGTGTCACATGCCACCAACTCCACATTCACAGACAACTTCAGCGCCAAAGCCGTTTCCAGATAGCCCTCAATGCAAAGGCTCTAGACGCAAATATTGGTGTGAGAGCTAATTCAATCAAGGAAACACTGCATGTTGGTGAAGGGCATATTGAAGAAGAATCAGCCGAGTGGTTCTTGTGGGAGAACAACTCCATTTGACTCACTAACTTCACACACCATCAGGCTTCCAAGCAGCTCTCAAGGAAACTCACTTGTCACACTCTATGCTTAATGCCCTTTGAGTGCATAGGACAGAAATGAAGCTTGGTGAGCATCACACACAAACGAATGCTCCACATGCGGGTTTCACATACCACCAACTCCACATTCTCAGGCAACTTCAGCGCCAAAGACGTTTTCAGATAGCCATCAATGCAAAGGCTCTAGGCACAAATATTGGTGTGAGAGCTAATTCAATCAATGAAACACTGCATGTTCGTGAAGGGCATATTGAAGAAGGATCAGCCGAGTGGTTCTTGTGGGAGAACAACTCCATTTGACTCACTAACTTCACACACCATCAGGCTTCTAAGCAGCTCTCAAGGAAAGTCACTTTTCACACTCTATGGTTAATGCCCTATCAGTGCATACGACGGAAATGAAACTTAGTGAGCACCCCACACAAACGAATGCTCCACATGCGGGTTTCACATGCCACTAAATCCACATTCACAGACAACTTCAGCGCCAATTACATTTTCATATAGCCCTCAATGCAAAGGCTCTAGTCGCAAATATTGGTGTGAGAGCTAATTCAATCAAGGAAACACTGCATGTTGTGTAGGGCATATTGAAGAAGAATCAGCTGAGTGGTTCTTGTGGGAGAACAACTCCATTTGGCTCACTAACTTCACACACCATCAGGCTTCCAAGCAGCTCTCAAGGAAACTCACTTTTCACACTCTATGCTTAATGCCCTTTGAGTGCAGTATCTAGGAATGAACCTGGTAGAGCATGCCACACAAACGAATGCTCCACATGCGGGTTTCACATGCCACCAACTCCACATTCACAGACAACTTCACGGCCAAATCCGTGTTCAGATAGGCCTCAATGCAAAGGCTCTAGACGCAAATATTGGTGTGAGAGCTAATTCAATCAGGGAAACACTGCATGTTGGTGAAGGGCATATTGAAGAAGGATCAGCCGAGTGGTTCTTGTGGGAGAACAACTCCATTTGGCTCACTAACTTCACACACCATCAGGCTTTCAAGCAGCTCTCAAGGAAACTCACTTTTCACACCCTCTGCTTAATGCCCTTTGAGTTCATTATCTAGAAAGGAACCTTGTAGAGCATCCCACACAAACGAATACTCCACATGTGAGTGTCACATGCCACCAACTCCACATTCACAGACAACTTCAGCGCCAAAGCCGTTTCCAGATAGCCCTCAATGCAAAGGCTCTAGACGCAAATATTGGTGTGAGAGCTAATTCAATCAAGGAAACACTGCATGTTGGTGAAGGGCATATTGAAGAAGAATCAGCCGAGTGGTTCTTGTGGGAGAACAACTCCATTTGACTCACTAACTTCACACACCATCAGGCTTCCAAGCAGCTCTCAAGGAAACTCAGTTTTCACACTCTATGCTTAATGCCCTGTGAGTGAATAGGACTGAAATGAAGCTTGGTGAGGATCCTACATAAACGAATACTCCACATGCGGGTTTCACATGCCACTAAATCCACATTCACAGACAACTTCAGCGCCAAAGCCGTTTTCAGATAGCCCTCAATGCAAAGGCTCTAGACGCAAATATTGGTGTGAAAGCTAGCTCAATCAAGGAAACACTGCATGTTGGTGAAGGTCACATTGAAGAAGAATCAGCCAAGTTGTTCTTGTGGGAGAACAACTCCATTTGGCTCACTAACTTCACACACCATCAGGCTTCCAAGCAGCTCTCAAGAAAGCTCAATTTTCACACTCTATGCTTAATGCCCTTTGAGTGCAGTATCTAGGAATGAACCTGGTAGAGCATCGCACACAAACGAATGCTCCAGATGCGGGTTTCACATGCCACCAACTCCACATTCACAGGCAACTTCAGCGCCAAAGCCGTTTTCAGATAACCCTCAATGCAAAGGCTCTCGACGCAAATATTGGTGTGAGAGCTAATTCAATGAAGCAAACAATGCATGTTGGTGCAAGGCATATTGAAGAAGAATCAGCTGAGTGGTTCTTGTGGGAGAACAACTCCATTTGACTCACTATCTTCACACACCATCATGCTTCCAAGCACCTCTCAAGGAAACTCAGTTTTCACACTCTGTGCTTAATGCCCTTTGAGTGCAGTATCTAGGAATGAACCTGGTAGAGCATCCCACACAATCCAATGCTCCATATGCGGGTTTCACATGCCACCAACTCCACATTGACAGACAACTTCAGCGCCAAAGCCGTTTTCAGATAGCCCTCAAAGCAAAGGCTCTAGACACAAATATTGGTGTGAGAGCTAATTCAATCAAGGAAGCACTGCATGTTGGTGAAGGGCTTATTGAAGAAGAATCAGCCGAGTGGTTCTTGTGGGAGAACAACTCCATTTGACTCACTAACTTCACACACCATCAGGCTTCCAAGCAGCTCTCAAGGAAACTCACTTGTCACACTCTATGCTTAATGCCCTATGAGTGTATGGGACGGAAATGAAGCTTGGTGAGCATCTCACAAAAACGAATGTTCCACATAAGGCTTTCACATGCATCCAACTCCACCTTCACAGACAACTTCAGCGCCAATGACGGTTTCAGATCGCTCTCAATGCAAAGGCTCTAGACGCAAATATTGGTGTGAGAGCTAATTCAATCAAGGAAACACTGCATGTTGGTGAAGGGCATATTGAAGAAGGATCAGCCGAGTGGTTCTTGTGGGAGAACAACTCCATTTGGCTCACTAATGTCACACACCATCAGAGTTAGAAAGCAGCTCTCAAGGAAACTCACTTTTGACACCCTCTGCTTAATGCCCTTTGAGTGCATTATCTAGGAATGATCCTGGTAGAGCATTCCACACAAACGAATGCTCCACATGCGGGTTTCACATGCCACCAACTCCACATTCACAGACAAATTCACTGCCAAATCCGTTTGAAGATAGCCCTCAATGTAAAGGCTCTAGACGCAAATATTGGTGTGAGAGCTCATTCAATCAAGCAAACACAGCATGTTGGTGAAGGGCATATTGAGGAAGAATCAGCCGAGTGGTTCTTGTGGGAGAACAACTCCATTTGGCTCACTAACGTCGCACACCATCATGCTTCCAAGCAGCTCTCAAGGAAACTCACTTTTCACACTCTATGCTTAATGCACGATGAGTGCATAGGACTGAAATGAAGCTTGGTGAACATCCCACACAAACGAATGCTCCATATGCGGGTTTCACATGCCAACAAATCCACATTCACAGACAACTTCAGCGCCACATCCGTTTTCAGATAGCCCTCAATGCAAAGGCTCTAGACGCAGGTATTGGTGTGAGAGCTAATTCAATCAAGGAAACACAGCATGTTCGTGAAGGGCATATTGAAGAAGAATCAGCCGACTGATTCTTGTGGGAGAACAACTCCATTTGGCTCACTAACTTCACACACCATCAGGCTTCCAAGCAGCTCTCAAGGAAACTCAGTTTTCACACTCTATGCTTAATGCCCTTTGAGTTCATTATATAGGAATGAACCTGGTAGAGCATCCCACACAATCGAATGCTCCACATGCGGGTTTCACATGCCACCAACTCCACATTCTCAGGCAACATCAGTACCAAAGCCGTTTTCAGATAGCCCTCAATGTAAAAGCTCTAGACGCAAATATTGGTGTTAGAGCTAATTCAATCAAGGAAACACTGCATGTTGGTGAACGAGATATTGAGGAAGAATCAGCCGAGTGGTTCTTGTGGGAGAACAACTCCATTTGACTCACTATCTTCACACACCATCAGGCTTCCAAGCAGCTCTCAAGGAAACTCAGTTTTCACACTCTATGCTTAAAGCCCGATGAGTGCATAGGACTGAAATGAAGCTTGGTGAGCACCCCCACACAAACGAATGCTCCACATGCGGGTTTCACATGCCACTAAATCCACATTCTCAGGCAACTTCAGCGCCACAGCCGTTTTCAGATAGCCCTCAATGTAAAGGCTCTAGACGCAAATATTGGTGTGAGAGCTAATTCAATCAAGGAAACACTGCATGTTGGTGAAGGGCATATTGAACAAGAATCAGCCGAGTGGTTCTTGTGGGAGAACAACTCCATTTGGCTCACTAACTTCACACACCATCAGGCTTCCAAGCAGCTCTCAAGGAAACTCACTTTTCACACTCTATGCTTAATGCCCTTTGAGTGCAGTATCTAGGAATGAACCTGGTAGAGCATGCCATACAAACGAATGCTCCACATGCGGGTTTCACATGCCACCAACTCCACATTCACAGGCAACTTCAGCGCCAAAGCCGTTTTCAGATAACCCTCAATGCAAAGGCTCTCGACGCAAATATTGGTGTGAGAGCTAATTCAATGAAGCAAACAATGCATGTTGGTGCAAGGCATATTGAAGAAGAATCAGCTGAGTGGTTCTTGTGGGAGAACAACTCCATTTGACTCACTATCTTCACACACCATCATGCTTCCAAGCACCTCTCAAGGAAACTCAGTTTTCACACTCTGTGCTTAATGCCCTTTGAGTGCAGTATCTAGGAATGAACCTGGTAGAGCATCCCACACAATCCAATGCTCCATATGCGGGTTTCACATGCCACCAACTCCACATTGACAGACAACTTCAGCGCCAAAGCCGTTTTCAGATAGCCCTCAAAGCAAAGGCTCTAGACACAAATATTGGTGTGAGAGCTAATTCAATCAAGGAAGCACTGCATGTTGGTGAAGGGCATATTGAAGAAGAATCAGCCGAGTGGTTCTTGTGGGAGAACAACTCCATTTGACTCACTAACTTCACACACCATCAGGCTTCCAAGCAGCTCTCAAGGAAACTCACTTGTCACACTCTATGCTTAATGCCCTATGAGTGTATGGGACGGAAATGAAGCTTGGTGAGCATCTCACAAAAACGAATGTTCCACATAAGGCTTTCACATGCATCCAACTCCACCTTCACAGACAACTTCAGCGCCAATGACGGTTTCAGATCGCTCTCAATGCAAAGGCTCTAGACGCAAATATTGGTGTGAGAGCTAATTCAATCAAGGAAACACTGCATGTTGGTGAACGGGCATATTGAAGAAGGATCAGCCGAGTGGTTCTTGTGGGAGAACAACTCCATTTGGCTCACTAATGTCACACACCATCAGAGTTAGAAAGCAGCTCTCAAGGAAACTCACTTTTGACACCCTCTGCTTAATGCCCTTTGAGTGCATTATCTAGGAATGATCCTGGTAGAGCATTCCACACAAACGAATGCTCCACATGCGGGTTTCACATGCCACCAACTCCACATTCACAGACAAATTCACTGCCAAATCCGTTTGAAGATAGCCCTCAATGTAAAGGCTCTAGACGCAAATATTGGTGTGAGAGCTCATTCAATCAAGCAAACACAGCATGTTGGTGAAGGGCATATTGAGGAAGAATCAGCCGAGTGGTTCTTGTGGGAGAACAACTCCATTTGGCTCACTAACGTCGCACACCATCATGCTTCCAAGCAGCTCTCAAGGAAACTCACTTTTCACACTCTATGCTTAATGCACGATGAGTGCATAGGACTGAAATGAAGCTTGGTGAACATCCCACACAAACGAATGCTCCATATGCGGGTTTCACATGCCAACAAATCCACATTCACAGACAACTTCAGCGCCACATCCGTTTTCAGATAGCCCTCAATGCAAAGGCTCTAGACGCAGGTATTGGTGTGAGAGCTAATTCAATCAAGGAAACACAGCATGTTCGTGAAGGGCATATTGAAGAAGAATCAGCCGACTGATTCTTGTGGGAGAACAACTCCATTTGGCTCACTAACTTCACACACCATCAGGCTTCCAAGCAGCTCTCAAGGAAACTCAGTTTTCACACTCTATGCTTAATGCCCTTTGAGTTCATTATATAGGAATGAACCTGGTAGAGCATCCCACACAATCGAATGCTCCACATGCGGGTTTCACCATGCCACCAACTCCACATTCTCAGGCAACATCAGTACCAAAGCCGTTTTCAGATAGCCCTCAATGTAAAAGCTCTAGACGCAAATATTGGTGTTAGAGCTAATTCAATCAAGGAAACACTGCATGTTGGTGAACGAGATATTGAGGAAGAATCAGCCGAGTGGTTCTTGTGGGAGAACAACTCCATTTGACTCACTATCTTCACACACCATCAGGCTTCCAAGCAGCTCTCAAGGAAACTCAGTTTTCACACTCTATGCTTAAAGCCCGATGAGTGCATAGGACTGAAATGAAGCTTGGTGAGCACCCCACACAAACGAATGCTCCACATGCGGGTTTCACATGCCACTAAATCCACATTCTCAGGCAACTTCAGCGCCACAGCCGTTTTCAGATAGCCCTCAATGTAAAGGCTCTAGACGCAAATATTGGTGTGAGAGCTAATTCAATCAAGGAAACACTGCATGTTGGTGAAGGGCATATTGAACAAGAATCAGCCGAGTGGTTCTTGTGGGAGAACAACTCCATTTGGCTCACTAACTTCACACACCATCAGGCTTCCAAGCAGCTCTCAAGGAAACTCACTTTTCACACTCTATGCTTAATGCCCTTTGAGTGCAGTATCTAGGAATGAACCTGGTAGAGCATGCCATACAAACGAATGCTCCACATGCGGGTTTCACATGCCACCAACTCCACATTCACAGACAACTTCAGCGCCAAATCCGTGTTCAGATAGCCCTCAATGCAAAGGCTCTAGACGCAAATATTGGTGTGAGAGCTAATTCAATCAAGCAAACACTGCATGTTGGTGCAAGGCATATTGAAGAAGAATCAGCCGAGTGGTTCTTGTGGGAGAACAACTCCATTTGGCTCACTAACTTCACACACCATCAGGCTTCCAAGCAGCTCTCAAGGAAACTCACTTTTCACACTCTATGCTTAGTGCCCTTTGAGTGCAGTATCTATGAATGAACCTGGTAGAGCATCCCACACAAACGAATGCTCCACATGCGGGTTTCACATGCCACCAACTCCACATTCACAGTCAACTTCAGCGCCACAGCCGTTTTCAGATAGCCCTCAATGCAAAGGCTCTAGACTCAAATATTGTTGTGAGAGCTAATTCAATCAAGGAAATACTGCATGTTGGTGAAGGGCATATTGAAGAAGGATCAGCCGAGTGGTTCTTGTGGGAGAACAACTCCATTTGGCTCACTAACTTCACACACCATAATGCTTCCAAGCAGCTCTCAAGGAAACTCAGTTTTCACACTCTATGCTTAATGCCCTATGAGTGAATAGGACTGAAATGAAGCTTGGTGAGCATCCTACACAAACGAATACTCCACATGCGGGTTTCACATGCCACTAAATCCACATTCACAGACAACTTCAGCGCCAAAGCCGTTTTCAGATAGCCCTCAATGCAAAGGCTCTAGACGCAAATATTGGTGTGAGAGCTAATTCAATCAGGGAAACACTGCATGTTGGTGAAGGGGATATTGAAGAAGAATCAGCCGAGTGGTTCTTGTGGGAGAACAACTCCATTTGGCTCACAAAATTCACACACCATCAGGCTTCCAAGCAGCTCTCAAGGAAACTCACTTTTCACACCCTCTGCTTAATGCCCTTTGAGTTCATTATCTAGAAAGGAACCTTGTAGAGCATCCGACACAAACGAATACTCCACATGTGAGTGTCACATGCCACCAAGTCCACATTCACAGACAACTTCAGCGCCAAAGCCGTTTCCAGATAGCCCTCAATGCAAAGGCTCTAGACGCAAATATTGGTGTGAGAGCTAATTCAATCAAGGAAACACTGCATGTTGGTGAAGGGCATATTGAAGAAGAATCAGCCGAGTGGTTCTTGTGGGAGAACAACTCCATTTGACTCACTAACTTCACACACCATCAGGCTTCCAAGCAGCTCTCAAGGAAACTCAGTTTTCACACTCTATGCTTAATGCCCTTTGAGTGCATAAAACGGAAATGAAGCTTGGTGAGCATCACACACAAACGAATGCTCCACATGCGGGGTTTCACATACCACCAACTCCACATTCACAGACAACTTCAGCGCCAAAGACGTTTTCAGATAGCCATCAATGCAAAGCCTCTAGACGCAAATATTGGTGTGAGAGCTAATTCAATCAAGGAAACACTGCATGTTCGTGAAGGGCATATTGAAGAAGGATCAGCCGAGTGGTTCTTGTGGGAGAACAACTCCATTTGACTCCCTAACTTCACACACCATCAGGCTTCTAAGCAGCTCTCAAGGAAACTCAGTTTTCACACTCTATGGTTAATGCCCTATCAGTGCCTAGGAGGGAAATGAAACTTGGTGAGGAACCCAAACAAACGAATGCTACACATGCGGGTTTCACTTGCCACTAAATCCACATTCACAGACAACTTCAGCGCCAATTACGGTTTCATATAGCCCTCAATGCAAAGGCTCTAGACGCAAATATTGGTGTGAGAGCTAATTCAATCAAGGAAACACTGCATGTTGGTGTAGGGGCATATTGAAGAAGAATCAGCTGAGTGGTTCTTGTGGGAGAACAACTCCATTTGGCTCACTAACTTCACACACCATCAGGCTTCCAAGCAGCTCTCAAGGAAACTCACTTTTCACACTCTATGCTTAATGCCCTTTGAGTGCAGTATCTATGAATGAACCTGGTAGAGCATGCCACACAAACGAATGCTCCACATGCGGGTTTCACATGCCACCAACTCCACATTCACAGACAACTTCAGCGCCAATGACGGTTTCAGATAGCTCTCAATGCAAAGACTCTAGACGCAAATATTGGTGTGAGAGCTAATTCAATCAAGGAAACACTGCATGTTGGTGCAAGGCATATTGAAGAATCAGCCGAGTGGTTCTTGTGGGAGAACAACTCCATTTGGCTCACTAACGTCACACACCATCAGAGTTAGAAAGCAGCTCTAAAGGAAACATCAGTTTTCACAACCTCTGCTTAATGCCCTTTGAGTGCATTATCTAGGAATGAAGCTGGTCGATCATCCCAAACAAACCAATGCTACACATGGGGCTTTCACTTGCCACCAACTCCACATTCACAGACAACTTCAGCGCCACAGCCATTTTCAGATAGCCCTCAATGCAAAGGCTCTACACACAAATATTGGTGTGAGAGCTAATTCAATCAAGGAAGCACTGCATGTTGGTGAAGGGCATATTGAAGAAGAATCAGCCGAGTGGTTCTTGTGGGAGAACAACTCCATTTGGCTCACTAACTTCACACACCATCAGGCTTCCAAGCAGCTCTCAAGGAAACTCAGTTTTCACACTCTATGCTTAATACATTTTGAGTACATTATCTAGGAATGAACCTGGTAGAGCATCGCAAACAAACGAATGCTCCACATGCGGGTTTCACATGCCACCAACTCCACATTCTCAGGCAACTTCAGCGCCAAAGCCGTTTTCAGATAGCCCTCAATGCAAAGGCTCTCGACGCAATATTGGTGTGAGAGCTCATTCAATCAAGGAAACACTTCATGTTGGCGAAGGGCATATTGAGGAAGAATCAGCCGAGTGGTTCTTGTGGGAGAACAACTCCATTTGGCTCACTAACTTCACACACCATCAGGCTTCCAAGCAGCTCTCAAGGAAACTCACTTTTCACACTCTATGCTTAATGCCCTATGATTGCATAGGACTGAAATGAAGCTTGGTGAACCTCCCACACAAACGAATGCTCCACATGCGGCATTCACATGTCAACAAATCCACATTCACAGACAACTTCAGCGCCAAATCCGTTTTCAGATAGCCCTCAATGCAAAGGCTCTAGACGCAAATATTGGTGTGAGAGGTAATTCAATCAAGGAAGCACTGCATGTTGGTGCAAGGCATATTGAAGAAGAATCAGCCGAGTGGTTCTTGTGGGAGAACAACTCCATTTGGCTCACTAACTTCACACACCATCATGCTTCCAAGCAGCTCTCAAGGAAACTCACTTTTCACACTCTATGCTTAATGCCCTTTGAGTGCATTATCTAGGAATGAACCTGATCGATGATCCCAAACAAACCAATGCTACACATGGGGCTTTCACATGCCACCAACTCCACATTCTCAGACAAGTTCAGCGCCAAAGCCGTTTTCAGATAGCCCTCAATGCAAAGGCTCTAGACGCAAATATTGGTGTGAGAGCTAATTCAATCAAGGAAACACTGCATGTTGGCGAAGGGGATATTGAAGAAGAACCTGCCGAGTGGTTCTTGTGGAGAACAACTATATTTGGCTCACTAACTTCACACACCATCAGGCTTCCAAGCAGCTCTCAAGGAAACTCAGTTTTCACACTCTATGCTTAATGCCATTTGAGTGCATTATCTAGGAATGAAGCTGGTCGATGATCCCAAACAAACCAATGCTACACATGGGGCTTTCACATGCCACCAACTCCACATTGACAGACAACTTCAGCGTCAAAGCCATTTTCAGATAGACCTCAATGCAAAGGCTCTAGACACAAATATTGGTGTGAGAGCTAATTCAAGCAAGGAAACACTGCATGTTGGTCAAGGGCATATTGAAGAAGAAGCAGTAGAGTGGTTCTTGTGGGTCAACAACTCCAATTGGCTCACTAACTTCACACACCATCAGGCTTCCAAGCAGCTCTCAAGGAAACTCAGTTTTCACACTCTATGCTTAATGCCCTATGAGTGCATTATCTAGGAATGAACCTGGTAGAGCATCCCACACAAACGAATGCTCCACATGCGGGTTTCACATGCCACCAACTCCACATTCTCAGGCAACTTCAGCACCACAGCCGGTTTCAGATAGCCCTCAATGCAAAGGCTCTAGACGCAAATATTGGTGTGAGAGCTAATTCAATCAAGGAAACACTGCATGTTGGTGAAGGGCATATTGAAGAAGGATCAGCCGAGTGGTTCTTGTGGGAGAACAACTCCATTTGGCTCAGTAACTTCACACACCAGCAGGCTTACAAGCAGCTCTCAAGGAAACTCACTTGTCACACTCCATGCTTAATGCCCTATGAGTGCATGGGACGAAAATGAAGCTTGGTGAGCATCTCACAAAAACGAATGTTCCACATAAGGCTTTCACATGCCAACAAATCCACCTTCACAGACAACTTCAGCGCCAATGACGGTTTCAGATAGCTCTCAATGCAAAGGGCTCTAGACGCAAATATTGGTGTGAGAGCTAATTCAATCAAGGAAACACTGCATGTTGGTGAAGGGCATATTGAAGAAGGATCAGCCGAGTGGTTCTTGTGGGAGAACAACTCCATTTGGCTCACTAACTTCACACACCATCAGAGTTAGAAAGCAGCTCTAAAGGAAACTCAGTTTTGACACCCTCGGCTTAATGCCCTTTGAGTGTATTATCTAGGAATGATCCTGGTAGAGCATTCCACACAAACGAATGCTCCACATGCGGGTTTCACATGCCACCAAATCCACATTCACAGACAACTTCACTGCCAAATCCGTTTTCAGATAGCCCTCAATGCAAAGGCTCTAGACGCAAATATTGGTGTGAGAGCTAATTCAATCAAGCAAACACTGCATGTTGGTGAAGGGCATATTGAGGAAGAATCAGCCGAGTGGTTCTTGTGGGATAACAACTCCATTTGGCTCACTAACGTCACACACCATCATGCTTCCATGCAAGCTCTCAAGGAAACCCACTTTTCACACTCTATGCTTAATGCTCATTGAGTGCAGTATCTAGGAATTAACCTTGTAGAGCATCCCACACAAACGAAATTTCCACATGCGGCTTTCACATGCCACCAACACCACATTCACAGACAACTTCAGTGCCAAAGCCGTTTTCAGATAGCCCTCAATGCAAAGGCTCTAGACGCAAATATTCGTGTGAGAGCTAATTCAATCAACGAAACACTGCATGTTGGTGCAAGGCATATTGAAGAAGAATCAGCCGAGTGGTTCTTGTGGGAGAACAACTCCATTTGGCTCACTAACTCCACACACCATCATGCTTACAAGCAGCTCTCAAGGAAACTCACTTTTCACAGTCTATGCTTAATGCACGATGAGTGCATAGGGCTGAAATGAAGCTTGGTGAACATCTCACACAAACGAATGCTCCACATGCGGCATTCACATGCCAACAAATCCACATTCACAGACAACTTCAGCGCCACCTCCGTTTTCAGATAGCCCTCAATGCAAAGGCTCTAGACGCAAATATTGGTGTGAGAGCTAATTCAATCAAGGAAACACTGCATGTTGGTGCAAGGCATATTGAAGAAGAATCAGCCGAGTGGTTCTTGTGGGAGAACAACTCCATTTGGCTCACTAACTTCACACACCATCAGGCTTCCAAGCAGCTCTCAAGGAAACTCACTTTTCACACTCTATGCTTAATGCCCTTTGAGTGCATTATCTAGGAATGAACAAGGTAGAGCATCACACACAAACGAATGCTCCACACTCGGGTTTCACATGCCACCAACTCCACATTCTCAGGCAACATCAGCGCCACAGCCGTTTTCAGATAGCCCTCAATGCAAAGGCTCTAGATGCAAATATTGGTGTGAGAGCTAATTCAATCAAGGAAACACTGCATGTTGGTGAAGGGGATATTGAAGAAGAATCAGCCGAGTGGTTCTTGTGGGAGAACAACTCCATTTGGCTCACAAAATTCACACACCATCAGGCTTCTAAGCAGCTCTCAATGAAACTCACTTTTCACACCCTCTGCTTAATGCCCTCTGAGTTCATTATCTAGGAAGGAACCTTGTAGAGCATCCCACATAGACGAATACTCCACATGTGAGTGTCACATGCCACCAACTCCACTATCACAGACAACTTCAGCGCCACAGCCGTTTTCAGATAGCCCTCAATGCAAAGGCTCTAGACGCAAGTATTGGTGTGAGAGCTAATTCAATCAAGGAAACACAGCATGTTCGTGAAGGGCATATTGAAGAAGAATCAGCCGAGTGGTTCTTGTGGGAGAACAACTCCATTTGGCTCACTAACTTCACACACCATCAGGCTTCCAAGCAGCTCTCAAAGAAACTCAGTTTTCACACTCTATGCTTAATGCCCTTTGAGTTCATTATCTAGGAAGGAACCTGGTAGAGCATCGCACACAAACGAATGCTCCATATGCGGGTTTCACATGCCACCAACTCCACATTCACAGACAACTTCAGTACCAAAGCCGTTTTCAGATAGCCCTCAAGGTAAAAGCTCTACACGCAAATATTCGTGTGAGAGCTAATTCAATCAACGAAACACTGAATGTTGGTGAAGGGCATATTGAAGAAGGATCAGCCGAGTGGTTCTTGTGAGAGAACAACTGCATGTGGCTCACTAACTTCACACACCATCAGGCTTCCAAGCAGCTCTCAAGGAAACTCACTTATCACACTCTACGCTTAACCCCCTATGAGTGCTAGGACTGAACTGAAGCATGTAGAGCATTGCAAACAAACGAATGCTCCACATGCGGCTTTCACATGCCACCAAATCCACCTTCACAGACAACTTCAGCGCCAAAGCCGTTTCAGATAGCCCTCAATGCAAAGGCTCTAGACGCAAATATTGGTGTGAAAGCTAGTTCAATCAAGGAAACACTGCATGTTGGTGAAGGTCACATTGAAGAAGAATCAGCCCAGTTGTTCTTTTGGGAGAACAACTCCATTTGGCTCACTAACTTCACACACCATCAGGCTTACAAGCAGCTCTCAAGGAAATTCACTTTTCACACTCTATGCTTAATGCCCTTTGAGTGCATTATCTAGGAATGAACCTGGTAGAACATCGCACACAAATGAATGCTCCACATGCGGATTTTACATGCCACCAAATCCACCTTCACAGACAACTTCAGCGCCAAAGCCGTTTTCAGATAGCCCTCAATGCAAAGGCTCTAGACGCAAATATTGGTGTGAGAGCTAATTCAATCAAGGAAACACTGCATGTTGGTGCAAGGCATATTGAAGAAGAATCAGCCGAGTGGTCTTGTGGGAGAACAACTCCATTTGACTCACTATCTTCACACACCATCAGGCTTCAAAGCACCTCTGAAGGAAACTCAGTTTTCACAATCTATGCTTAATGCCCTTTGAATGCATTATCTGGGAATGATAATAGTCGATCATCCCAAACAAAACGAATGCTCCACATGCGGGTTTCACATGCCACCAACTCCACATTCACAGACAACTTCAGCGCCAAAGCCGTTTTCAGATAGCCCTCAATGCAAAGGCTCTAGACGCAAATATTGGTGTGAGAGCTAATTCAATCAAGGAAACACAGCATGTTGGTGAAGGGGATATTGAAGAAGAATCAGCCGAGTGGTTCTTGTGGGAGAACAACTCCATTTGGCTCACTAACTTCACACACCATCAGGCTACCAAGCAGCTCTCAAGGAAACTCACTTTTCACACTCTATCCTTAGTGCCCTTTGAGTTAGGTATCTATGAATGAACCTGGTGGAGCATCCCACACAATCGAACGCTCCACATGCGGGTTTCACATGCCACCTACTCCACATTGACAGACAACTTCAGCGCCAAAGCCGTTTTCAGATATCACTCAATGCAAAGGCTCCAGACGCAAATATTGGTGTGAGAGATAATTCAATCAAGTAAACACTGCATGTTGGTGAAGGGCATATTGAAGAAGAATCAGCCGAGTGGTTCTTGTGGAGAACAACTTCATTTGGCTCACTAACTTCACACACCATCAGGCTTCCAAGCAGCTCTCAAGGAAACTCACTTTTTACACTCTATGCTTAAGGCCCTTTTCGTGCATTATCAAGGAATGAACCTGGTAGAGCATTCCACACAATCGAATGCTCCACATGCGGGTTTCACATGCCACCAACTCCACATTCACAGGCAACTTCAGTGCCAAAGCCGTTTTCAGATAGCCCTCAATGCAAAGGCTCTAGACGCAAATATTGGTGTGAGAGCTAATTCAATCAAGGAAACACAGCATGTTGGTGAAGGGGATATTGAAGAAGAATCAGCCGAGTGGTTCTTGTGGGAGAACAACTCCATTTGGCTCACTAACTTCACACACCATCAGGCTACCAAGCAGCTCTCAAGGAAACTCACTTTTCACACTCTATCCTTAGTGCCCTTTGAGTGCAGTATCTATGAATGAACCTTGTAGAGCATCCCACACAAACGAATGCTCCACATGCGGGTTTCACATGCCACCTACTCCACATTGACAGGACAACTTCAGCGCCAAAGCCGTTTTCAGATATCACTCAATGCAAAGGCTCTAGACGCAAATATTGGTGTGAGAGATAATTCAATCAAGTAAACACTGCATGTTGATGCAAGGCATATTGAAGAAGAATCAGCTGAGTGGTTCTTGTGGGAGAACAACTCCATTTGGCTCACTAACTTCACACACCATCATGCTTACAAGCAGCTCTCAAGGAAACTCAGCTTTTCACACTCTATGCTTAATGCCCTTTGAGTGCTTTAACTAGGAATGAACCTTGTAGAACATCCCACACAAACGAATGCTCCACATGCGGGTTTCACATGCCACCAACTCCACATTCACAGACAACTTCAGCGCCAAAGCCGTTTTCAGATAGCCCTCAATGCAAAGGCTCTAGACTCAAATATTGGTGTGAGAGCTAATTCAATCAAGGAAACACAGCATGTTGGTGAAGGGCATATTGAAGAAGAATCAGCCGAGTGGTTCTTGTGGGAGAACAACTCCATTTGACTCACTAACTTCACACACCAGCAGGCTTACAAGCAGCTCTCAAGGAAACTCACTTGTCACATCAATGCTTAATGCCCTATGTGTGCATGTGACGGAAATGAAGCTTGGTGAGCATCCCACAAAAACGAATGCTCCACATGCGGGTTTCACATGCCAACAAATCCACGTTCAGAGACAACTTCAGCGCCAAGGACAGTTTCAGATAGCTCTCAATGCAAAGGCTCTAGACGCAAATATTGGTGTGAGAGCTAATTCAATCAAGGAAACACAGCATGTTGGTGAAGGGCATATTG